>NC_051309.1:38896359-39196551 GCF_015220235.1 Choloepus didactylus | reverse complement strand
CTATTGCAAACTATATACTACAGTTAGTAATTCAACGTTCTTTCATAAACAGTACCAAATGTACTCTACCAACACTATGAGTCAACAATTGAGGGGGGTTGGTTAGGGATATGGGAGGATTCAAGTTTCCTTTTCTTTTTGTCTTTTTCGTTTTTCATCTTTCACTTTATTTCTTGTCTGGAGTAATGAAAAGTTTCTAAAAATTGAACAAAAACTAAGTGTGGTGATGAATGCACAGCTGTATGAGGGTACCAGGGGCAACCGATTGTACACTTTGGATCTTTGGATAATTGTATGGTATCTGAACAATCCCAATAAAAATTAAAAAGAAAAAAAAAGTGTATCAAGGACCTCAATCTAAGAGATAATACTCGTAGAAGACAAAATTCCTAGAAGATAATGTAGGGAAACATCTTCAAGATCTAGTATTAGGAGGTAGCTTCTTAGACCTTACACCCAATACAAAGGAATGAAAGAAAAAATAGATAAATGCAAATTCCGCAAAATCAAAAGCTTCTGTACCTCAAGGAATTTGCTTTAAAAAGGTGAAGAGGCAGCCAATGCAATGGGAAAAATATGTGGAAAGCATGTATACTGGTGTGGATTTATGTCCCCCAAAATGCCATGTTCTTTAATGCAATCTTGTGGGGCAGATATATTTAGTCTTGATTAGGATGGAACCTTTGGGTTAAGTTGTGTCCACGGAAGTGTGACCCACCCAACTGCAGGTGATAACTCTGGTTGAATTATTTCCATGGAGGTGTGGCCCTGCCCATTCATCATGGGTCTTGATTTATTCACTGGAGTCCTATAAAGGAGCTTAGAGACAGAAGGAGCTCACTGCTGCAGCCAAGAAAGGATTTTGGAGATGGCCATTGGAAGCATACTTTTGCTGACACATTGCACTGGAGAAGCTACGTGAGGACAAAACACCCCTAAAGCAACAATTTGAAAAATGCACAGGAGCTGAGAGAGGAGACGGAATGCAACCTGGGATCAGCCAATGCCAGCCACATGCCTTTCCAGCTAACAGAAGTTTTCTAGATCCCATTGGCCTTCCTTTGGTGAAGGTATACTTGTGTTGATGTCTTAATTTGGATATTTTCATGGCCTTCAGACTGTAATTTTTTAACCAAATAAACCCCCTTTATAAAAGCCATTCCATTTCTGGTGTTTTGCATAATGGCAGCATTAGCAAACCAGAACACCATGTATCTGATAAGAGACTGATATCTTGCATACATAAAGAAATCCTATAATTCAATGACAATATTACAAAGAGCACAATTATAAAATGGGCAAAAGATATGAAAGACATTTCATTGAAGAGGAAATACAAATGGCTAAAAAAAAACACATGAAAAATGTTCATATTCACTAGCTATTAGGGAAAAGGAAATCAAAGCCACAATGAGATATCACCTCACACCAATAAGAATGGCTGCCATTGAACAAACAGGAAACCACAAATGCTGGAGAGAATGTGGAGAAATTGGACCTCTTATTCATTGCTGGTGGGAATGTATAATGGTACAGCCACTGTGGAGGACAGTTTGGCAGTTCCTCAGAAAACTAGATATTGAGTTACCCTATGATCCAGCAATATCATTTCTCAGTATATACCCGGAAGATCTTAAAGCAGTGACACAAACAGACATTTACTACACCAATATTCATAGTGGCATTGTTCACAATTGTCCAGAGATGGAAACAATCCAAGTGTCCTTCAACAGATGAGTGGAAAAACAAAATGTGGTATATACATGTGATGGAACACCATGCAGCAGCAAGAAGAAATGAGATCTTGAAACGTATGACAACATGGGTGATCCTTGAAGACATAATACTGAGTGAAATAAGCCAGACTTAAATGAAGAGATACTTTATGCCACCACTAATGTGATGTCCATGAATAATGTATAAGTGTCTTATTATGTAGAATATAGGGGACCTAGAGATAACAACTACTAAAGGGGGAAAAATAATCTAATACGTACAGACATGATAAATGAGGGTGAAACTAATGGTATGGGAATGGACAGGTGTGATTATGGTTCAGTAATTGGATTATAAGTATCAGTGCTTCATTGAAGGTGAACATGTTTGAAAGTGGTGGTTTAAAGACATGTGTTCCTGTTTGCTAATGCTGCTGTTAAGCAAAATACCAGAAATGGATGGGCTTTTATAAAGGGGGTTTATTTGGTTACAAATTTACACTCTGAAGGCCATGAAAATGTCCAAATTAAAGAATCAACAGTAGCGTTCCTTCACTGAAGAATACCAATGGTGTCCAGAAAACCTCTGTTAGCTGGGAAGGTACAGGCACATGGCTGGCATCTGCCCCAGGGTTCTGCTTTCAAATGGCTTTCTCCCAGGACATTTCTGTCTAGGCATCTGGGGGTATTCTCTTAGTTTCTCCCAGGCAAACTCTGGAGTAGCAAAAGTCTACTTTCAAGGGTCATTTTCAAAACATCTCTCCTGGCTACAGCAGAGAGCTCCTTCTGTCTGAGTTCTTATAGGCCTCCAGTGATTTAATTAAGACCCAGTTTGAATGGGCAGGGCCACACTCCATGGAAATAATCTAATCAAAGATATTACCTATAGGTGGGTGGGCCACATCTCCATGGAAACAACCTAATCCAAAGATTCCAACCTAATCAATACTAATATCTCTGCCCCCACAAGATTACATTAAAGAACATGGCATTTTGGGGGACATAATACATCCAAACTGGCACAGCATGTAACCCACAGAGTAGCACTACAAACATAAATAAGTGTTAGCATTACATACTTATGAGGCATGACACTGATACAAAGAGTTAACAATAGAGTGGTACATGGAAAACCTACTCATTACATATTATAGACTATATTTAATAGGAATATCTTGCCAGCACTACGATAATACTAGGAATGAATAATTTGTGGCTGATAAGAGTTCTGGGATGTTTTATGTTATGGTAATTGTTTAAAATTAAGAGTATGATGATTGTACAACTAATTGAAGATAAAGTGAGAAACTGACTGTTTATCTTGGGACAGAGTACATATTATGTGAAATTAGGAACCCACTACTTAATAAATCAGGCCCTTGATCTTGACACATGCTCCTGTGAACTTTAGGGCTGTAAATGGGAGGCACCTCCAGGCAACCTCTTTTGTTGCTCAGATGTGGCCTTTCTCTCTCTAAGACTAAGTTGGCAAATAAATTCATTAACCTCCCCCCATCATGGAACATGACTCCCAGGGGAATGAATCTCACTGGCAACATGGGACACAACTCCCAGAAATGAGCCTTGCCCTGGCATCAAGGGATTGAAAATGCCTACTTGATGAAAAAGGGGGAAAGAAAAGTAACAAAATATGGTTACATTGGTTAAGAGATCTCAAATAGAGTCAAGAGGCTATCCTGGAGATTTCTGTTATGCAAGCTCCAGCTAGATATCTCAAATGGCCACAGTATGTCACGCCCTTTCCAACAGTAGGCCCAAAATACTTGGGTCCCTATCTAAAATTCTATACAAGATTCACTCACCAAGTTTGATCCCTCAGAAACTTAAATCCATCTGAGTATTCTTATGCCAGGCAAGTTCTAAAACCCAGAGGCAGCAACCTCTTTAAGAACAACAATCAGATGCAGCCCCCTTCCCCATAATGTTGACACCCCCTTCAATAGGAAAAAGTTAGGGTGGTCACTGCCTAGACACCCCTGAAAATTGAGAAAGTGATTAAATGAGAGGAAGGGATAACAACAGACAGGATAGGATTTAACAAAGGATTATGAATACTGAAACTTTATATATACATATACTTTTTAGATGCTAGGGTATTAGAATGCATAGAAGGAAATAACTGAAATGGTGGAACTGTAACCTATAACATTCTTTGAAATTTTCTCTATGGCTAGTCATTGAATTGTGCTTTGAAAGTTAACACCTTTCTGTATATATCCTATATTTCAAAATAAGGAAATAACTGAAACTGTGGAACTGTAACCCATGACATTTTTTGAAATTACCTATATAACTGCTGGTTGAGCTGTACTCTGAAAGTTAACACCTTTCTGTATATATGTTATATTTTACAATAATGGAAAAAACTGAAATTGTGGAACTGTAACCCATGACGTTATTTGAAATGTGCTCTCTAACTACTTGTTAAATCATACTTTGAAAGTTATTACTGTTACATATATATGTTAAAGTTCATAATAAAAAAAAGTTCATGAGGAAAATGTTTTGCTATGTAACTATATCTTGTGCCTTCTACTATAAATATAGTAATTACTTAATCAGTTAAATAACATACAATCTATATTAATAGTTTCTTATACTTCCAAATAGCAGCAACTTATTTGAGCTAGCTTAAACAAAATCCCCCAAAATAAGAATTTATTTGAATCATACTGGTGAGATCTTGTTGAAGCCAAGAAAAAAATTAAACCATCATGCTCTTGAGACCACATAGCAGGATTTTTTTAACTTTCAACCAGACCTCTGTTAACCTGGGTCAACTCTCAATTCAGCCTCTCCTTCCATCTTTCAGATGAAATTCTTGAGCAAGTAAGTGAGCAAGAGAGAAAGAGACAGATCTGAATAGCCCAAATTATTCAGATGTACACATCTCAACTGGCCATCTTTTATCTAGGTTCAGGATCTCACAGTGAAAACATGGTGGTCTAGTAATAAGAGCTAATATTTGTTGAGTGCTTACTGTGCACCAGGCACTATTCCAAGCACTTAAAATGTATTATTTCATTTAAGTTCTCAATGATCCTAGGATCTCTTCACTCTCATCTCATTTTATATAGGAAGATTAAAACAGTTTTTAAGTGATAATGCTGTTACTCTAACAAAGACTATCAGATTCCAGAGGTCATGTGTGAACTACCATAAATATAATCTGGGTGCACTATTGTCAAAAGAAGTGGGCTGAACATATTCCACAGCAAATGTGTATTATAATGCCCTTTATCCAACAAGGAAACTTAGAAATTATCAAAACCCCAGATTCATGTAACACTTTATATTATTCTTTGATGACCTTAGATTTCCAGTAATCTTGCATGCCATATATTGTGGTGTTAATATCTTCATTTTACAAATGAAGCAACTGAGTCACAGAACAATTGTTGGATCAAAATTGGCCACACAATTAATGCATAATTAACAGTCTAGGAGATTCAGACCCCTTAGGAAAGTCTCTTTCCAGTTCATTCCGCTAATAGGTCAACATGATATATCCCCCCCCAACTGGGAAACACTCAAATTACTCGGCCTGAACCTTTCTTTCCAAAGATAATAGATTTATTTTTCTTTTGACCAATTTGTCTGTAGTAAATACAATATATATATAGAATAGATATATTTTTTCTGAAAAAAAATCTTAAATATATGAAAGAATAAGCACTTAAACTATTAACATAAAACAGAAAAGTTTTATATCTGAGGTTGCCTGATACAGATTTATATATTTTAATCAGAAGGCTTCTCCTCAAAAACACAAAGAGTACTATAATTTTGGGTAAAGGTGTGAAGAAATAAATACATCATCATGCCACCCAAGGTCAGATATACTCATTTTACCAGAAGAAATGATAGTTCCCTAACCATATTCACCGAATCAGTCTGTGAACAGTGAAAACTTCAGAGTGAAACCCAAACCTTATTGTGTGCACTGGAAAAGACTGCATAAGTCTAGGCCCAGTGGAATGATCATAGGGTGAGGGAAAAAGTGTAGGGCAAAAGAAGAGGGAAAGAAATTCATGGGACCACACTGTGTATGTCTAAAGAGTTAGAACCCTGACGAGTTACTAGGATCTAAATGAGCCCTAAAGGAGGAAGGTCCACAGGAAGAATATGCAAGAACTATTTTCACTGAGTACAGTTCAACTACAAGACATAAACAGCATGAGTTTTATGTTCTTATGACAAAGATAAATTTAAAGGAGGGTGGAAAGGAGCTTTTCTCTCCATTTTTACACTGGACACTGCTTGTCTTTGGGCATAATGAATCCCAATAAAATATGACATCTGATGAGTTCAAGGAGCAAAATATCAATAGCAGCTGGAGCCAACATTGAGGTGGTAAAGGCAATGGCAGGAGACAGCTACCAAGAAAACAAAAAGAAATGACTCGTGTAAAGCCCTAAGATACACTAGGATCCCATCTTCTGGATATTTCCACTGTCATTTCAGATATGAAGTCCTGGCTTGGCAGTTGAAATCACAATTCTCTTAAAATCAATTTTCTATGTGGTCATTTGCATTTTACAAGTTTTCCTCTTGTTTTCTCTGATCCACTCCAGAAATTTTACAGTTGGTATTAAGTAATGTATCTTATTCATTCATAAGAAATATCATGGTAGCTAACCTGCAAGGAAGTTTATAGTTAATAGTTTGAGCCTGGTATGCAGCATATGTCATTAGGGAATTTATGGCAGAAATGACCACAATATAGTCTCTAAATATATTCTAAGAGCAATTCCCCAGCCAATCTTACTTTTCATGCACCATATGGTCCTAAAATGATTTGTGGTTAGATCTAGGGAAATGAAACATTGCTTCTGAAATTGAAATGTTGACAGTTATCTCTCTTATTGCCATCTTTGTGATTTCAGATTAACTGTACAGTTTAATAATAACTTTTTGTGAAAATGATTCCTGGACAAGGGCTCTTGTGAAGGTTACATGTATCATTTTTCTAATGCTTCCCAGCCCATTCGTAGCTCTCCTGATAACCACTGTATATAAAATATGGATTTCACAAACAAAAGCAGAAGCTCAAACTCATTATTTTTCTCTTTTTGTATTAGATCTGACAAGTGCTTGATGGCTGCTATAGAAAAAAATCATAGGTGTTTTTCTTGTAAAAGTTATTAGTTCAGTCCATTCTCCTGGAGGCAGGCCTTTATTACTCAAGGACAAATTTCTTCATAGGATGAAAGGTGAAACTGATATCAGATCATAATTTAAAATCATTGTAATTAAGTTGGTGGTGTTGAGGAAAAGAAGAGTAAAGGGTTAGATGTTAAAGAATTTTATTCTTTAACCTCTTGCTCCTTGAAAATTGAATGCCTGTCTTTTTTCCCTATCTCATAAAGATTGCATTTATTTGTTCATTTGTTCTCTTCTATTTTCTCTTCACTGTGTTTCATCATATTTCTCTCTAAGCTTCATGGCTATAGGACATGAAAGTCTTTAGGCCTTTATAAACTCCTGAATGAAATTTGCCTTTTCTTTTTTCAAGTTAATATTATTCACTCAGTACCACAAAGGTGCAAATCTAGTTGAAGGTGACAGAAGTGACTGTCATTGTTTAGTACATTCTTCTGCATTTTTAGTACATGTTAAAGTATGGAGATTATAAACATACAAGCCTGCATCAGAAGATAATGGATAAGGCTGCTTTATTTCCAAATGTGACAATGTTATACTTTTTTGCTTTGGCTTGATTTGGTTTTAGTGAGTGATAAGGCCAGAGCACACCCTGTGAGTTAGACTGATGTTATTCCTTAAAGGTTTTGCTGTGTCTACTGACATTTATCCTGGACAAAAAGACCCTTAAGTTGGCCAGCTGTTTTGAAAGCTGAGGGCAAAACTTGTTCTCTGGGTCTGAGTGGAAGCAGGAGGTGGAGAAGAGAGAGGAAACCGTGCACATTTCAAGTGGTTCTAGTTGTCAGGGGAAGGAAGATGTGATCTTCCCTAAACCATAAATAATTGGAACAAAGCAAAGAACTAGTCCAATGAGAGACCCCAGGGCAAGTCTGGCCTTAGCAGTAGTTTTCAGTCCACTTGTGCATTGTAGAGCCCTTCAATTACTTATTCACCTTCAAGTCTTGCTAAATTTAATCCAGGTTACAATTTGGTTGTGGGGAGCTGGAGATGGACTAGTTCCCATGCACTGGGTTTCTTCCCTGCTACCAGAAGGAGGTGGCATGGAAGGCATGGTTGAAGAAAGTGGAGAGGCAATCTCATCAGCCACATCAGAAGCTGAGGATGTGGAGAGCAGACTGAAATGATGTGAAGGAACGTCATTCTGACCCACTTGTTGAAATGGCTGGGGGAGACATTGGGGTTGGAGTTATCTTCAATTTAGCCCATTTAGTTCAACTATGATAATTCGGATATAAAAATTAATTGTCATCATATTTTGTAGTCACCATTTAAAGAGACCTGAGATATATGGTTCCTCGGACAACTTCTGCTTTGCTACTGGGTAAGTATTTGCACAGCACAACTCTAGAAGGTACCGTTTACATTATAGTTTATTCAAATGCCCTCTGGAGTTGTGCAGAGTACAATCTTCATAGATCTATTCAATGACCTTGTCAAGTAACAGCATTTGGTTTCCAGCTTGATGTACAGCCATTCTTCTTTATATGCAGGAGTTAATTTAATGCACCATGTATCTTATCTCTAACATTCTTGGGAAACATCTAAATTTAGTTGCTTATATTTCCCCATTCTACAATTGCCAATCTGTCTTCATAGCCATATAAAACTGTTAAAACCCAAATCACTTTCCAAAAAAAAAAAAAAAAGCATCACAGGCATGTGCAATCCAAATTAAGTCTACATTTTGCCAGTATTGCTATTTTGTGGGAAATTTTATTTTTATTTCTAGTTTCCACTTTTCATCTTTCATTATCTTCTGGTGGTTCTGAGTTCTGAGATGTCTAAAGAAGTAGATAAATATCCTGTCCTAGTGTTGTTTAGTGATTACAAAGAAAACAGTTGAGCCATGTACATTTTCAGTTTTATAGAAGGGCTCTCATGTATTTTATCAGGTCTGCAAATGTGTCACCAAATTATTTCTGGAAGACCTGTCCCATCCAAATTTGAAAGGTTCTATTATACTTTAAAAACAAGCATTGTTTATTCTGCATATTTATTACTAGTGAACATAGCTGGTTTTATGATTCAATTTTTCGTTTGAAATATGGTTTTATAATTTTTGGGGAGACAGGAGTTTGTTCTGCTAGAGCTTTATATCAATTTACTTTGGTTCTCAGTGAATGATAATTTTTTTATGACTCTTGTGCCCATTTTTTAGTTTGATGATTTATTTCATGTTCTATCCAATTTGGTAGAGAAAACTGGTGAATAAGAATCCAATTTTGGATTTTCTTTTGTGAAGGTTTTCTTCCCTTTAAACCTATGGAATTTTGTATTTAATCCTCCCCTGCCCCTACCCCTCTTCCCAACCCTTCCTGTTTCCCTGGATTTATTTTTAGAGTGGTTAAGCCCTTTACTGTGCATGATCACGATACAAACATTCTTCTCCAAGAGTTATGTGTCTAAATGTGAAGCTGCATCTTTTCGTATATTTTGCTTTGTCGAGATAGCTTCCAGATGATTGCTTTAACTTTCCTTTAACATTTGTTTTTTCCTCAAATTTACAATTGTTTTGACCTTTCAAAAGTCTAATTTGCTTTGCTTAACAAAATAAATAATTCTGCCTTAGTCTCTGAACCACTTTTAATTGTACCTTTTGATTTTTGTCATTAGTGGTTTTCAATCCTCCCAACTCCAAATGATTGTTTTAAATTATGTGTAACAACCTACCATTGTTAATGATGAAAACCCTGATTAATTATTTTTTGGACTCCATTTCTCTCTGCTTTTGCCATTTTCTCACACTCTAAAGCACTTTTTAGACATTTCAGAATTTGAAGTCCACTCATTTTCAAGCAATTCATGTTTTTACTGCACAATCAACATACATCTGGAAACTAATGTTTTAACTTTACAAGTGACCAAAACAGGAAATGGAAACAAAAATTGCTTGCAACTTATAATGGTAAATTGTCATAAGAGGCAGCTCTCAATGGCATTGGTAAAGAAAAAAACACTTTGACCATATATCTTGCATATAGCACCAGGCTGCTGCAATCTCCCTCAGAGTTCTAATGTCCAAGCCATCTGTCTCCAGATTTCTAGTGTTGTCCTAGCCTTCCTTGTCCTAGGGGAAGATGCCTTGTTGTTTTGTGCCTAGCTTGCAACAAGCAAGGTCTTCCATTTTTGTGGCATTCATTCATTCATGTATTCATTCCAGAAATAAGTCTTAAGCACCAATTATATGTTGGGCACCCTCCTTCTTAGTAAGCTGGTGTAGAGCAGGTTATTGTCATTGGGTGATCATGAACTACTCTATGATTACATGGACACAGCTGCCTTCAAGCCCAGCCTGCTGCAAGGATGGATCTATCCCTAGAAATTTTCCTATCCATCACGATTTTCTTTCAGAGCTTCTGTATTTCTTCCTACATTCTGTAGTGTAGGAGGTCTAAGGGCATCCAGATCTTTTTGTATATTTTGATCACGAAAGCCTTTTCTCTCCAGTCCTAACACAGGGCTGGGTGTATAGTAGGTTCAAAATATCTATTGAATAAATGAATGAGTAAAGACTTTCATCTGGAATCCATTCAGTTGATCACACATGACTTTACAGTGATTGTGGATAAAGTCCACATTCTTTCCAAATGAAATTCAGGGAATATTCGTGTAAATTAAGAAGTTCTCTGCATCTTCTTTGGAATTAGGAAACTGTTCTTCCTAGAGAAAGCAGAGTAACTCTGGGAAGTTAAGGTTGAGGAGGTGGAACTACAGCATTACACACCAGTCTATTACAGTCTTAATGTAATTCTGGTTAAAATAGACTGTTTTATGTAAAATGTTCCTAGAGCTAGCATAAGTTTATACAGGTCCACAATCACTACTCCAATACCTCTGAAGTCAGAAGTGATTCAGATTTATAATTGTTTAGATCTGGAAAAAGTAATGCTTCAGGTGCTATAAATTACATTTCACCTGCTGAAGGGTCTAAGGCAGCAAACCCCAAAGTGAATATTTTTTACAGAAAAATGTATGACTATTCCCACTAAGTGGGAAATGAAGATTTAAATTGTCTCATATAAATTCAAACCAGGCTTTGTTGCCAAAAAAGTTAAGAACAAGTCATGTTGTTACCGAATTAATTTCAATATCCTTTTTTGGTTTTCAGAACATTTTAGATTTTGAAAAGTCAGTAAAGTGATCGTGGACTTGTATTTCTTTATCTGCCAATCTCTGAAGATCATTGAGAATGGTCAGAAATCCATCCTGACCTCCCTTTGCTTTGAAAGGATTGTTCCCACTGTACCTAATCTAAATCACTAATTTATGACTTGATGCATTCTAACTGTCAACCTTTTTTTTCTCTGGCAATATCACTTGATTATTCACAACTCAGCAATGAAACTAAACCTCTCCCACTGACATCACAGACAATTATTTTCTAAAGTATGCCATCTAGATACTTCTCCTTTTTACAATATAAAGTTTAATGTAAGTATTTATGTGTTAAAGATAGCATTCCCATTGCCTTCATATAATATTTTTTTAAAAAATTAGCCCATGCTTGCATTAACAATTCTTTAGATCAAAAAAGAAAAACTGAATCCTTAATTCTGTACTTAATTATTGACCATTGCTGCTTTTATGCCAAGTGTCAGTACTTTCCTTTCCTTAGACCTGAGCAAGAGGGGACCCACCCTGGGCTCCATACTTTAGGGGATACACACACACACACACACACACACACACACACACACACACACACTTGAATGTACTCAAGTATGTGGGAGCTGCTGATGTTCAGGATCCAGCATCCAATAGTAGCTCAACTGAACCTGCAAGCTAAACATTGCTCTCCAAATCAACACCATTCACTGGGAAAATGATTCTGCATATCTCTTATCCTAAACTCTTTTTAAAAAATATTTTTGTTTGTATTAATTTATTTTTGCAAGGAAATATTCCAACTTGCTCTCATTTCCCTATCCCCAGTAACCACTAATCTGCTTATTATCTCTGTTAATTTGCTAGAGAAATAGCTCTTATAAATGATATATCATTTTTGTCCTTATGAAACTTGCTTATTTCACTGACCATAATGTTTTAAGGTTCTTCCATGCTTCAGCATGTCTCATAACTACACTTTTTCCTTGGCCAAAAAATATTCCATTGTGTGTATTTTTTTAAATCATTTTATTTGTTGAGGAACATTTGGATTGTTTGCACTTTTGGACTATAAACATTGCTGTACAAGTGACAGTTTGCAACCCTGTTTTCAGTCTTTTTGGATATATACCTAGAAGTGGAACTGCCTGGTCAAATGGTAATTCTATATGTAACTTTTAAATGAACCACCAAATTGCTTTTCACAGTTGCTGCATCGTTTTACATTCCCGCCAACAATGTGTCAGAGTTCCAGTTCTCCACATCTCTTCCAACACTTGCTACCTTCCATTTTTAAATAATAGTCAACCTTGTTGTGAAGTGGTATCTCACTGCAGTTTTCATTTTCATTTCCCCAATGGCCAATGATGTTGAACATCTTTTCATGTGTTTATTGGCCATTTGTTTATCTTCTTCGAAGAAATGTCTATTTAAGTCCTTTGCTCATTTTAAAATTAGATTGTTTGCCCTGTTGCATTGTAAAAGTTCTTTATATATTCTGGATATTAAGCCCTTATCTGAAAAAAGTTTTTGATTTTTATGAAACCAAATTTATCTCTTTCTATTGTTGCTCATGCTTTTGGTGTTATATATACGAATCCATCATTGCATCTCACATCGTAAAGATTTGCCCCTCTGTTATTTTCTGACAATTTTATCATTTTACCTCGTATATTGAGGTCCATGATCCATTTGGGATTGATTTTGTATGTGGTGTGAGGGGGGCTCTAACTTCATTTTTATGCATGTGGATATACAGTTTTCCCAACACCATTTGTTGAAAAGACTATTCTTTCCTCACTGCATGTACTTTGTACCCTTGTCAAAATTCAATTGACCATATATGTTTAGTTCTATTTCTGGACTTCCAATTCTGTTCCACTGTTGTATTTTTGTTTTGATTACTGTCACTTTGTAACACAATTTGAAATCAGGAAGTGTGAGTCCTTTTTTTTCAATAATGTTCTTCTTTTTGAAAATTGTTTTGGTTATTTGGAGCCGCTTGCAATTCCATATAAATTTGAGGCTCAGTTTTTCCATTTCTACAAAAAAAAAAAAGGCTGCTGGAAATTTAATAGGGCTTGGATTGAATTTGTATATTACTTTTGGTAATATTGACATATTAACAATGTTAATTCTTCTAATCCCTGAACATGGGCTGTCCTGCCACTTTTTTAGGTCATCTTTAATTTCTTTCAACAGTTTTTTATAGTTTTCAGGGTACAAGTCTTTAGTATCCTTAGTTGACTTTATTCCTGCCTATTTTGTTATTTTAGATGATATTGTAAATAGAATTGCTTTCTTAATTTCCCCTTCAGATTGTGATTGCTAGTGTATAGGAACACATATGTTTTTTTTGCATGCTGATCTTGTAGCCTGCCATTTTACTGAATTCATTTGCTAGCTCTAAAAGTTTTACGGTAGATTTCTTTGGAATTTCTATATGTAAGATCATGTCATCTGCAAATAGATATAATTTTACTTCTTCCTTTACAATTTTTATTTCATTTTATTACCTAATTGCTCTGGCATGAACTTCTAGTACAAGTAGACATCTTTATCTTGTTCATGATCTTAGGGGGCAAAAGCTTTAAGTCTTTCACCAGTGAGTACGATGTTAGCTGTGGCTTTTTCATAAATGTGGCTCATATCTTGTTGAGAAAGTTCCATTCTATTCCTACTTTTCTGAGTGTTTTTATCAAAAAAGGGAGCTAGATTTTGTTGAATTCTTTTTCAGCATCTATTGGGATAATCATGTGTTTTTGTTCCCTCATTCTATTTATGTAGCATATTACATTGTTTGATTTTTGTATGTTGAACTACCATTGCATTACTGGGATGAATCCCACTGACATAATATATAACCTTTTTAATATGCTAGGTGGATTTAGCTTGCTAGGATTTTGTTAAGGATTTTTGCAACTATGTTCATCAAGTAAATTGCTCTATAATTTCTTTTATTAGTAACAAAGTAAGCATGACCTCACAGAATAATTTAGGTAGTGATCCCTCCTCTTGAATTCTTTGGAAGAGTTTGAGAAGGATTGGTATAATTAATCCTTCTTTAACTGTGTGGTATAAGTCACCAGTGGAGCTATGTGGTACTGGATGTTTTTTGATAGAAGATTTTTGATTATTGATTCAATCAGTGTACTTATTTTTGATTGGTTAATGTTTTCTGCTTCTTCTTGGGTTAATTTGGTAATCTAGGTATTTCTAGGAAATTTTCCAATTCTTCCAGATTATCTAGTTTGTTGGTGTACAATTGTTCATAGTATTCTCTTAGAATCCTTTTAATTTATGTAAGGTCAGTAGTGATATCGCTATCTTCCTTTCTGATTTTAGTTATTTGTATCTTGTTTTCTTTGCCTATATAGCTAAAAATTTGTCTCTTTTATTGATTTTTTTAAAGAACCGTTTTTTGCTTTGTTTATTCTCTCAATTGTTTTCCTATTCTCTATTTCACTTATCTCCACTGTAATCTTAATTACTTCCTTTCTTCTGCTAACTTTGGGATTACTTTGACCTTCTCTTTCTCATTCCTCCAGATATAAAGTTAGGTTATTGATTTGAGATCTTTCTTCTTTTTTAATATAGGCGTTCATAGGTATACACTTCCCTCTGAGCATTGCCTTCAATGCAGCCCATAATTTTTGGTATGTTCTATCTTTGTTTATATTTGTCTCTACATATTTTCTAATTTCCTGGCAATTTCTTCTTTATCCCATTGTTTGCTTAAGAGCATGCTGTTTAATTTCCACATAGCTGTGAATTTTCCTGTTTTCCTTCTGTTACCAATTTCTACCTTCTTTCCATTGTGGTAAGAAAGGTTACTTTCTGTGATTTCAGTATTCTCAAAATCTATTGAGGCCTTTCTTATGCCCTAACATATGGTCTATCCTAGAGACTGATTAGTGTGCCCTTGAAAAGAATGTGTATTCTGCTGTGGTTGCTTGCGTGAAGTGTTCTATATATGTTAGTTATATCCAGTTGGTTTATACTGCTGTTCAAGTCCTCTATTTCCTTACTGATATTCTGCTTAGATGTTCTGTCCAGTATTGAAAGAGGTGTATTGAAATCTCCAACTATTGTAGAGTTGTCTATTTTTCCCTTCAATTCTGTCAATATTTGTTTGATATATTTTCATGCTCTGCTTTTAGGTGCTCATATGTTTATAATTGTTAAATATTCTTGTTGAGTTGACCCTTTTATTGATATACAGTGTCTTTCTTTGTCTCAAATAAGTTTCTGACTTAAAGTCTATTTTGTCAGATATTAATATAGCCACTCCTGTTCTCTTTTGATTACTATTTGCATGAAATATTTTCCATCCTTTCACTTTCAACCTGTTTGCATCTATGAATATAAGATAGGTCTCTTCTAAACAGCAAATAGCAGAACTGTGTTTCTTTATCCAATCTGACAATCTCTGCATTTTGTTTGAAGAATTTAAACCATTTACATACAAGGAAGTTACCAATAAGGCAAGATTTACTTATGCCACTTTGCTAATTGTTTTTTGTATGTCTTATACTTTTTTTGTTTCTCCTTTTCTCCATTACTGTCTTCTCTTTGTTTAGATGCTCATTTACAATAAGCCACTTAGAATCACTTGTCCTTTACTTTTGGGCAGATTTTAAAAGCTATTTCCCTTATCGTTGCAAGGAGGATTACACTTGACATATTAAATCTACTATAATTTAGTTTGTGTTTATTCCAACTTGATTCCAATAACCTACACATGCACAGTACTTATATCCCTCCATCCTTCTTTTTTTGTTTCTTTTGTTGTTTCTGTGACAAATTACATGTTCATGCATTCTATGCTTAATTACAGTGATTCATGCTGGGCTTTATGCATTTGAAATTTAAGCCTTATAGGAAGTAAAAGACAGCATTACAAATGAAAAATGAAATAATACTAGCTTTTATATTTACCCATGTTTTTACTTATGCCAGTGATGTTTATTTCTTCATCTAGCACTAAGATACTGTCTATTGTCCTTTCCTTTCAACATGGAGAACTCCCTTTAGCATTTTCTGTAGGGTAGGTCTATTGGAAATGAATCCCCTCAGTTTTTATTTGTCCAGAAATACCTTAATTAAACCCTCATTTTGAAATTTCACAGGTATATTATTCTTGGGTGACAGTTTTGTTTTCTTTTGTTTCTTTCTTTCAGCCTTTTAAATATGTCCCCCCAAAGCCTTCTGCCTCCATGGCTTCTATTGAGAAATTGGATGTTAATGTTATTAAAAATCCCTTTTTTGTGATGCATTGCTTCTCTCTGTTTTTAAGATTCTGTCTTTGTCCTTGACATTGGACAGTTTGATCATAATGTGTCTCACTGTAATCCTGGTATGGTTAGTCCTGGTTGGCATTCATTGAGCATCTTAGATTTATATATCCAAAAATTTCTTTAGATTTGAGAAGTTTTCTGATATTATTTCTTAAAATATTTCTTTATCTCTCTCTTCTTCAGGAATTCCTGTAATATGTATATTGGAATGCTTGATGGAGTCCCATAGGCTCTCCAGTTTCTCTTCTTTTTTTTTTATTCCATACTTTTTTATTTCTGTTCCTCAACCTGGACAATGTCAATTGTTTTACTTTAATGTCACTGATCCTTTCTTCTTCCTCCTCCAATCTGCTCTTAGCTTCATTTATTGTACTTTTCAGTACCAGAATTCTACTTTGTTCATCTTTATAATTTCTATCTCATTATTGAAATTCTCATTCTGTTCTTACATTGTTTTCTTGATTTATTTTAGTTCTTTGGCCATGTTTTTCTTTTAGTTCATTAATCCTATGTGTAAGAGTTGCTCTAAAGTCTTTGATTACTAATTCCAGAAACTGTGCTTCCTCTGGAATATTTTCTGTCAAATTCTTTTTTCTCCTGTGACTGGGTGATATTTTCCTGTCTTCTTGTATGTTTTATAACTTTTTGTTAATAACTGGATGTTCTGAGTGTTTTGTTATGGTCTCTCTAGAAATCTAGTTCTCCCACTCTTCAGCCCACCACATTAAGAACAAGAAGAAGAAAGTCAGAAGAACAAAAATAAAGGAAAGAAAGATAGGGGGAGAAAAAATAATAATAACACACATGCAAAACACCCCTCCACACACACACACACAAAAGGGAAAAAAACAAAAAACAGAAAAATAATGAAGGGCCCTGTGTCTCCAGTTTTCTTGTTATGTGCCAGTAGGAAGCCAGAAACTGCTGCTTTTGAGGCTGAACCTAGACCAGAATACCTACTGATCACTCAGGGATACACCAGACCCTAAGATACAACACAGAGCGTGGAAAAACCCAAATAACCAAAAACAAAAAACAAAAAACAGAGATGCACTGGATTCTTATGTCCCTGTAGATGTTTGTATGAGGCCTAAAGATGCTGCTTCTGAGAGAAACCTAGGTTATTGCCTATGCTGGGTCCTCAGGGATCCACCAGATTAAATAACACAAGAGAGAGAAGAAAGAAACCCAACCAAGGAAGAAGTGATCTGGGTCTTTAAGTGCTGATAGATACTGATATGAGGACAGAAGCCACCAATGCTGCTACAGAAAGGGCTGAAACCAAGGCCAGAATATGTGTTATGCCCTCAAGTGTCTGCCACACACAGAACTGGGAAAAAAAAAAAAAACAACCAAAGAAAGTTCACTAGCTCTTTATGTCCAATTGGATGCTGGCAGGAGGCTGGAAGCACTGCTGCCCAGAGGGCTGAAATGGAGGCCAGACTCCACTGTGGTCCCTGAAGGGTCCCCCAGTCCCACACCTACCTCAACCCTGATCCCCAGCTTTCAAAGGAAGTGGTTTCCTTTGCCATTCCTGGACCCAGCTGGTTGGTTCTGCAATCCAGACTGCATGCAGCTCTTTCTGCAGCTGTTACCGAGGAGCTGAGCAATGGAGCTGGTCAGTGGTTCCTGCTTTCACTTACAAAATCTGAATTCTTGGCAGCCTCTCACTTCCTCTGGCACTTCTACAGTTGTTCTAAATGCTTACTCTCATACAGTTACCAAAAAGTTAAAACCAGTCTCTTTAGCCAGCTCTTTCATCTTTTCTATTGAAGGGAGTGATTTATAAAACTTCCTACTTCACCTTTTTGTGATGTGCTCTACCGTTCATATCATATTAACATTAATTAATGCCCTGTGGAGGAAGGTCTTTGCTATGTGTTCCTTCAAAAACAGTCACTATAAGTCCTTCTACTATCTGTTCCTTGATCAACAACTGGAATTTGGCTACTTTTAATACTGAATTTAAAATTTTCATTAGCAAAATTAAAACTATTCAAAATAGGTGAATTAGCTAAAACAGTTTTAGAGATACTACAAACCATTGTGTATATATATTATATATTCTACATATATAGTATATATAGAGAGAGAGGCCTGTAATCTTTACTTTTAGGAATGTTTGATCCATTATGGGTCTGTGACTAATATTGGCTTAGGAAACTTCCTAATAGCATAATTATCAATTAAGGAACACAAAATCCTACCTCTAAAATATTGTTCAATCTGCCCCAATTGAACAATTTCATATAATGCATGGTTGGGGCACCAAAAAAGTCAGAGTTGAGATTTCAATGAATTCAGACAACAGACTAAATTAATAGGCTGATTGCTTGCTTGTCAAGAAAAATGTTTGTTTGATAAATGGCTTTGAGATTGATGCAATTTGGTGTCACAACAAGTTTTTATTATACTTGGTCATGAAATTGTGGGGAAGAAGTTAATCCACTCCTCAAACATTTGGGGGAGCTTGTCATAATGTACCAAAAATAACACTATAGGTGTGAAGAACAAATTGGCTTAAGTTGGCTTGCAAAACCTTAATTTTATATTTTATATGTAAAACAAATGGATAAGAAATTGGCTTTTTATCTGTAGTCCATTCTCAATCTGTCATCACAGTTTTGGTGGGTGGGAAGAAGAAGGAGGAGGAATATTTTACCAGGCATACTTAAAATGGTTCTAGTTTATGAAAGGGAGCTGAAGTTTCCTAAATATATAAAAAATTTAATGTTTAAAACCTTTAAAAATAAATAACAGATTATGCATGAAATATATTTATGGCATGCAACTGGAAACTGGTAAACTTTTTTTAAATTGAACTTTTTGAATTTTGAAATGATTGTAGATTCACACGTAGCTGTAAGAATAGTACAAACTGAACACCCTATACAAGTTTCACCAAATCGTAACATCTTGCAAAACTATAGTACAACATCACAACCAGGGTATTGACACTGATACAATCAAGATACAGAACAATTACACCACCATAGATATCCTTCCTGTTATTCTTTTATCGCTGCAACCAATTGCCTCCCATACCCATTGTAAGTAGGAACTTTGATGAGGATACTTCAGTTAAGAAGGTGTAGCCCAGAATGGGTCTTAATTCATTACTGGAGTCCTTTATAAGAGAATGAAATTCAGATGCAGAAAGAGAAAACCACATGAAACAAGACACTATATCAATGGAATGTGGAAGAGAAGGGAGAGATCGTGAGAAACAACCATGTGCCTTTCCATGTGATGGAGGAGCCAGGGATCACTGGTAGCAAGACCCAAAACGTCTGTCTTCATGAAGAAAGCATTGCCTTGATGATGCCTTGAGTTGGACATTTTTCTGAACTCAGATCATAAGCAAATATATTCCCATTGTTTAAGCCCAACTTATTTCATGGTAGTTTCTGGAGAAGCCTAGGAAAACAAAACAGATTTCGGTACCAGGATAGTGGCATAGTTTTATTGCAAATGCTAAAAGTGTGGGAAAGGCTTTGGAATTGGGTAACAGGTAGAAGTTGAAGAATTGTGAGCTGTTTGACAGAAAAGACCTACTTTGCATTGCAGAGATTCTTGGTTGAAGACTTAAAAGTAAAAATAAAAGAAAAGAAGATTGTGGCATAGGGTGGTGTGGAATTTAGTTAGTCCTCTAGAGAAACTAGTAAATAGCCAGGAACAACTAGTAAATACTCTGGAACAACTGTTTGGGGAACTGGATACACATCATACACCAGTTTGGAATGGGTGAAATAGCTGAGATCTCAGCATAAGAGCTGTAAGTAAAGCCCCCAAATGGCAGAGGCTGGTGCCCCTCTCCAAATGACATGGCAGACTGAGTTGGAGTCACTTCCCTATAGGAAAAACTCTACTAGGAGCAAGAGAAGGTAGCTCAACCAAGCTCCAATTGCACTTTAATTAACAAATTTGAATGACTGAATACAAGCTAGGAGTGCACATCAACACAGAGCAAGCAGGAAAGAACTCCTGACATCTCTCCCAGCAAAGAGAAGGTGGGGATGATGGGAAAAAAAATAATAATAAAAACAGAGGCTTTTGGAGTAGGCTGAGCAGAGAATACTGGAAAAGTGCTGTGTCACAAAAGGGGAACACAGAGCTGGGTACCAACTCTGGCCCTTGACTGGTGAAACTGGGGAGCTGGAGACTGACTCTAAAAAGGGGATTTCTATCTTTTTTTCTCTCATTCTAAGTAGCTAACTAGAGAAAGCCTCAGGTGTTATCAATTGTCAGCACTGATCCAGGCAAGGATGGTGTGCTGGTTTGGATGTATGACCCCCAAATCACCATGTTCTTTGGTGCAGTCTTGTGGGGACAGAAGTATTAATGTTGATTAGGTTGGAATCCTTTGATTATTTCCTTGGAGATGTGATTCAATCGACTGTGAGCAAGACCTTTGATTAGATAATTTCCATGGAGATGTTACTCCACCCATTCAGGTTGGGTCTTCATTAAATCACTGGAGTGATACAAAAGAGCTGACAAACTGAAGGAACTCAGTGCTACAGCCAAGAGGGACATTTTGGAGATGATCACTGAAAGCAGATATTTGCTGGCACTATACTCCAGAGAAGCTAAGAGAGGAAAAAAACACCCTGTGAGTAGCATTTTGAAGAACACACAGGAGCTGAGAGAGGAGCTGGAACACAAGCCAGGATCAGCAGATGCCAGCCACATGACTTCTCAGACAGCAGAGGTTTTCCAGATTTCATTGGCCTTCCTTATGTGAAGGCATAACTGTGCTGATACCTTAATTTGGACATTTTCATGGCCTTCAGACTATAAATATTTAATCAAATAAACCCCCTCTATAAAAAGCCAATCCATTCCTGGTATTTTGCATAATGGCAGCATTAGCAAACTGGAACAGATTTTGGTACCAGAGAAGTGGAGTGCTGCTGAGTTTACAAGTACCAACAGTGTGGAACAGCTTTTTAAATGGTTAAGGGGAAGATTCTGGAAGAATTGTGAGGAGCCTGATAGAAAAGGCCTAGGCTGCTTTGAAGAGACTGTTGGTAGAAATATGGACTCAAAAGATACTTCTGATGAAGACTTAAACAGAAATGATAAATGTGTCCTTGCCAACTGGAAGAAAGGTGATCTTTGTTTTAAAGTGGCAGAGAATTTGGCAAAATTGTGTCCTGGTGTCAGATGGAAGGCAGAATTTGTAAGCGACAAGTTGGAATACTTAACTGAGGAGCTCTCCAGACTACATGTGAAAGATGTAGCCTGGCTTCACCTTGTAGCTTACAGTAAAATGTGACAGGACAGAGATAAACTGAGAACTGAACCCTTGGGTACAAAGAAACCAGAAACTGATAGTTTGGAAAATTCTGGGCTTCCAAAAAGTGAAACCCCAGAATCTATAGCCCCACATGAGGATTTAATCAAACATGGAACACAACTGCCATTTCAGTACAAGCCAGGATTGGAGATGGAGTTATCCAGAAAGGATTTGTGGAAACTCCTGTTGTCTGATGGTTTTGACCTGTGTACTTCCTGCTAAGCCAATGAGATTTTTTGCTAGATCTGCATAGACAGAGCCACTGCCAGTCTGAACTGGAGGGGACAGAGAAAAAAACAAATTGAAGGAAAAATTTCTTCAAAGACAGTATAAAATGTAATATAATATAAAAAGAGTGAATTCTGAAAGCAGCAAGAGAAAAGCAATCCATCAAATACAAGGGAAGCTCAATAAGATTATGTGCATATTTCTCAATAGAAACCATGGAAGTGAAAAGGCAGTGGCATGATACATTTAAGATACTGAAAGAGAAAGACTGACAATCAAGAATTCTATATCTGACAAAAATGTCCTTCAAAAATGAGGTAGAATTTAAAACATTTTCAGACAAGTTGACACTGAGAGAGTTTGTTAACAAGATACATGCTCTACAAGAAGTACTGAAGTGAGTACTACAGGCAGATAGGAAAAGACAGGAAAGAGAGGTTTGGAGAAGAGTGTAGAAATGAAGGCTACCAGTAAAGGTAAACAGAGAGAGAGAGAATAATAATAAAATAATATATGACATATAAAATCCAAAAGACAGAATGGTAGACAGTAGGAATTATGTTGAGTGAAATTAGCCAGAAACAAAAGGATGGATACTCTATGGACTCACTAATATGAACTAACATTGATGAGCAAAATTTGAGAGTTCAAATTGAAAGCAGCACAGGTTATCAGGAGACAGAAAGAGGTTAGAAATTGGGCTCTTGATGCTGAAGAAGTACATAAGATTCAACAGGATTGATTGTTTAGATCCAGAAATGGATGACATATTACTGTGTGATGGTAGCACAATAACGTAAGTACTCTGAACAAAGATGAGTGTCAGTATGCCTGAAACAGGAAAGCTAGGGGCATGTATGACACCAGAAGGAAAAAAGATAAAGACTTGGATTGTATAACTTAGCAAAACTTGGAGTGGTCAATGATGGTGATTAAATGTACAAATGTATGAATGTTTTTTAAGAGGAAGAACAAATGAATGTCAACATTTAAAGCTGTTGAAAACTGGATGGTAAAGGGGAAAAATACAATCAATGAAAACTACAGTCTATAGCTTATGGTAACATTGTAAGATGCTTCCATTATTTGTAACAAAGGCAATATGCCAAAGCTAAATGTCTATAAGAGGGAGACATAAGGGAGTGATATAGGATTCTTGGTGATGGTGGTGGTGTTGTCTGACATTTTCATTGTATTTTATTTTATTTTTATTTTTCTTCTAACTTTTATATTTTTATTCTTCATCTTTTCTCCTGTTCCTCTTTCTCTGTGGAAGAAATAGAAATGTCCTCATATAGATCGCAGTGGTGAATGCATAATTATGTGATTATACTTGGAATCATTGACTGTTGACTTAGAATGGATTGTATGCTGTGTGAATAAAAGTGGCTTAAAAATAAACAGAGAGATACAAGTGCTGGAGAAAATGTGGAGAGAGGGATGTACCTATTCACTGTTGGTAGGGAAGTAGAATGGTGCAGCCTATGGCTCCATAGGAAGCTAACTATGGAGTTGTCATATGGTCCTGCAACCCATCATTGGGTATATGCTTGGAAGAGCTGAGAGCAGGGACTAGAATGGACATTGCACACCGGTGTTTACAGACCCCGTATTCATGATTCACAATGGATGGAGGTGACAGGGTTGTATTGACCCATGAACAGAATAGTGAGCTGTGGTGTATACATACAATGGATTGTTAAGCAGCGGCAAGAAGAAATGAAGTTTTGAGGTGTGCAACTAGGTGAATGGACATTTAAGACAGTAAAATAAGCTGTTGAGTGAAATAAGCCAGAATTGAAAAGACAAACATTGTAATGTCTCAATAATATGGACTATCTGTAATGTGAAAATGCTGAGAATTGAATCTGAGAGCATAGGTTATCAGGGGAAGGCTTATTGTAAAGTTTCCTAGACTGCAAGCTCTTACAGCAGTCATATCTATTCAGGAGTTGTAATGGTTATTCCTAAATTCTGAGACAGTGAGCTGTTTGTGTATAACCTGGTCATCCCTGGCATTCAGGTATCTGTGTGACACCTGAGACTCAGAGCCAGAGTTTGGCAGCTATGAATGTCAACATTACCCCATACAGCAAATATTAAAGAAGCTGAAAAAGAGATCAGACTTCAATTAGAGATATGAATAAAATGGACTTGGTTAGGGGGGTAAACCAGACTAAAGGGAAAAGGATCACATCAACTGTTTTAAAACTTCAATTTCTGAATGAGACCAAAGGAAGAGATGTATGTTTGATGGAAAATCTATATTTTCTGTAGCATACTATATAAAGTAACTTGTATAGTTGATTTACTCAAACACCATAATTACTTGGAACTTTGAATAGGAAGTGAGATCTAGTTGGTTTGTACAGGTTAGCATGAAACCCAGATATATTCCAGAATAATTTGGGCACAGAATAAAAAGTATCTGCAAAGTCCCTTGAGGGACTGGGAAAAAATTGAAAATATTAAACTTCCCCACCTGGGGAATTCCTGATATTCTCACAAACATTGTGGACTACCATTGTAGACAGCCAAGTCCTCGATCTTGGGGCTTGCCCTTATGAAGCTTGTTACTGCAAAGGAGAGGCTAAGCCTACTTATAATGGTGCTTAAGAGTCATCCACAGAGAACCTTTTTGATTGTTCACCCAACACTGCATGTAAACTCACTGCCCTCCTCCCTATGTGGGACATGACTCTCAGGGGTATAAACCTCCCTGGCAATGTGGGACATGTCTCCCAGGGATGTGCCTAGACCCTGCATCATGGGACTGAGAAAGCCTTCTTGACCAAAAGGGGGAAGAGAAATGAAACTAAAGTTTCAGTGGCTGAGAGATTTCAAATGAAGTTGAGAGGTCATTCTGGAGGTTATTCCTATGCGTTATATAAATATCCCTTTTTAGTTTCTAGTGTATTGGAATAGCCAGAAGGAAATACCTGAAACTGTTGAACTGCAATCCAGTATCCTTGATTCTTGAAGACAATGGTATAACTATATGGCTTATATGGGATGATTTGTGATTGTGAAAACCCTGTGGCCCCACACTCCCTTTATTCAGTGTATGGACAGATGAGTAGAAGAAAGAGGGACAAAAAGTAAATGAATAATAAATGTTTGGGTTGTTCTTTCTAACTTCTATTTTTATTTTTATTCTTTTTATTTTTATTCTTTTTATTTTTATTTTTTGGAGTAAGGAAAATGTTCGAGAAATTGATTGTGGTGATGAATGCAGAACTATATGATGATACTGTGAACAAGAACACTTTGGATGATTTTATGGTATGTGAATATATCTCAATAAAATTGCATTTAAAAAAGCCAGTAGAGAAGTTAAAGCTATAGGAGAGAAGGTAAATGACAGAGCAAGATCCTGGGACAGCATGAGGATGATGCCACAGCACAGACGGAGGGCTGTTTTGGATAGGGGATGGTGGACACTCTTCCAATTGAGATGAAAGAGCATTAAAAAAAAAAAAGGATGTGTGCAGGTAGAAGAAAGTTGGCTGTTTTCCTTCTCATCTCCTCCAACTGTCTGACTCTTCTCAGCAAACACTTCCTTTCTGCTTTTGGTATCATAGAACATTTATGGAGGTCAAAATGCAGACTCGTGGATGTGGTGTTGGGAGAGGGCACGGATGGATGTTGATCAATGAGCAGCACTGACAGCCAGCTGGTGTCATTTTTCTCCAGCTGTGCTTAGCTGCTATGCCTCACAGATCTATTCCCACAGATTCTTGCTGGGCAGCTCTGTGACCTGCCTCAGCGAGAGGGGCAGCTTGGCGGACATGGATGACATGGTGGGCACCAGCATCTGGGTGGTGACCAAGGACTCTGGAGAGCAGGCCAACTTCTGGAATAGGCCCCAGCATCTCGACACTGGCGTCACTATGGCTGCAGTTGCCACGACAACCCAGTTGAGATATTTTTTATGACTAGAAAATGGTCTTAGTATTTGTTATGTGGGTTCTTGAGAAGTAAATGTTATTCTGCTTTCATTTGTTGGATCTTCTATAAATATCTATCAGATCCTGTTGGTTGATTGGTTGATGGTGTTACACTGTTCTATATTCTTGCTGATTTACTGATTTTCTGTCAGGGGGGTTGAAGTTTTCAACTGTAATTATGGATTTGATTATTTCTCCCTTCAGTTCTAACATTTTTGTTTCTATATTTTGCAGCTCTGGTGCTTGGTCCATACACATTTAAGATTGCTTTGTCTTCTTGGTGGATTGATCTTTTATCAATTATATGATGCAATATCCCTACATTTTTTTTAGAATTCCATTTTGATTTATCTATAATAGTTTTGAATGTATCTCTTTGTGTTGCTGTTTTAGTGGTTGCTTTAGGTATGACATTATATATACTTGGCTTATCAGTCTACTGGTGTTGCTGGTGCTACTGGTGACATTTATCCAATTTATCCCTTTGTACCTTTTATGTTCCCTCATTTATAAAACAATTTTATTAATTTTTTCCTGTATTTATTTAGAACCACATCAAACAGTTTGTTTCAACCATCAAAATTAACTTAGAAAACACAACAGGATGTATCAGAACTCCATTCCTTTTTATGGCTGAATAATATTCCATTGTATGTATAAACCACATGTAACAACATGGATGAACCCTGAAGACATCATCATGTTGAGCGAAATAAGCCAGACACAAAAGAACAAATATTGTATGATTTCACTGATGTGTAATAATTAGAATAAGAAAACGCAAAGAGTCAGGATCTACAAAATAGGTTACCAGAAGATGGGGTGGAGATATGGAATAGGAATTTAAGGCTTAAAATGTATAGATTTCCTATTTGGAATAATGAAAATGTCTTTATAATGGATGGTGGTGATGGTAACACAACATTGTGAATATAATTATCAGCACTAAAATATATATCTAAAAGGGGAAATGTTAGGTTGCATATAAGGTAATAGAATGAAAATTAAAAAAAAAATTCCATGCAACTGCACTAGACAGTGAACCCTAACTTAAACAATGGACTAGAGTTAATAGCATAATTATAAAAATGTCCTTTCATCAATTGTGACAAATGTACCACACCAATCCAAGGTGTTAACAATAGGTTGGTATACGGAAATTATGTATTTTATGCATGATTGTTCCATATTCTCACTTTTCTAATAAAAAATTAAAATTTAAAAAAACACAAGAGGATAAGGGAATTCTATTGTACTTACATATATATTTTCCTTTACTGTGCTTTGCATTCCCTTATGATATTTTAAGATTATTCCTATTCTTTTCTTTTTTTTCTTTCTTTTTTTTTTGGTTTAAAAAATTTCTTTTTGACTTTCTTTTAGGGTAGATGTACTGGTGACAAATTTGCTTAGTTTCTCTTGGGTTTGGAATGTTTTAGTTTTCCTTCATTCCTGAAAAACACTTTCAATGAGTGTGGAATTCTGTGTTGACAATCTTTATTTGGCGCACATGAAAAATATTGGGTCATTTTCTTCTGCCTCTGTGGTTACTCAAGAGAAAGCCACTATCATTCAAACTGTTTTCTCCTATAAGAAAGATGTAGTTTCTGTCTTCCACCTATTAAGATGTTTTATTTTTCTTTATTTTTCAAAAGTTTGATTAGATACATCTTAGAATGAATTTATCCTTTTTAGGGTTTGCTCAGATTACTGAATCTGGGAAGACTTCAGTCATCATTTCTTGAAATAATTTTCACCCTACTCTTTCTTTCTCTTCTCCTTCCAGGACACTGGTGGCACAAATGTTGATCTTGCATTTATAGTACAATGGGTAGGTCTATGAAGGCACTGTTCATTTTTATTTTCAGTCAATTTTTTCTCTCTTGTTCATTTGGATAATTTTTATTGCTTTATCTTTGGGTTCACTGATTCTCTCCTTTGTTCCCTCCATTCTGCTGTTGAACCCCTCTACCGAATTTTCATTTTGTTGTTACAGTTTTTGGTTCTAAAATTTTCCTTCTGTTCTTCTTTATATATTTTGCTTCTTTCCTGAGAATTTCTATTTCTTTACTGAGTCTATCCATTGCTCCATTTTTTAAAAGGGTGTTTGTAATTGTTTATTTAAAGACTTGTATGATGACTGTTTTAGATCATTCTAACATCTCTGACATCTTGGTGTTTTTGTCTGTTGGTTTTCTTTTTCATTCAATTTGAGATTTTCCTGGTTCTTGAATTACAAGTGACTTTCAAATAGAACTTGGATATTTGTGTATTATATTATAAGAAGCTATATCTTATTGAGGCCTATTATATATTATATAGCTGGCTTCTTTTGACACTACTCTGACAGGAGAAGTGGTGGACCCCTCTGTTACTGCCAGATTTTGTAGAAGTCCAGGTGCCCTACTCAGCCTCTAGGAGGAGAGGTGCCCCTATTTACTACTGGAGTGTATTTGAAGTTCTGGCTCCCCACTGGCCTTTTGCAGATACAATGCAAGCTGGGAGAGGCAGTGGTTATTCTTTGCTCTTCAAGTGACCACCACTGACATGGGAAAGGGATAGTCTCATTATTTCTGGGTAGTGGTGAAAGTCCTGACTCTCTCCTGGCCTCCTCTAACACTTCCACAGCAAGAAGGGGTGGCATATTACTGTAACATTCACCAAATGGTCTTCTGTGACTCTAGGTGAGTGTGGCTTTTCATTGTACAGTGGGTTTGAAAGTCACAGCTCCTTATTGGTCCTTCTTTGACACCACCTAGCTTGGTGTTTTGGGATGCTTTGTCTGGTTAAAGTGGGTATCTAGGTTTCCTACTCAGCTTTACTAGACATGGGTAGGGGTAATGCCCTGTGTTTTCTGTGATGTTTGACTTAAATATTGCAGTTATTGTCTAAGTTTTTTGACTTGTGAATTTTCCCCTTTTCTGGGCCTTTGACTAGAGTATGTAGAATTTTCTTGGGACATTTTTGTCTATACCTGATGGAGTTTCCCATTGCCAGCTGCTCCATCGGCATTTCTGGGATATGTCAGGCAAAGAGAAACATAGCAAACTCTACACAGTATTGTGGTTCCATGGCCCATAGTTAGTCTTCTTCCTCTGACCTTTAAGAGTCTTCTTATTTTTGTTTTTTGTATATAATGTCCAAGGAGGATAGTTGTGTTTAGTGGGAGGAATAGAGAAAATGATGTCTGCTCCATCTTCCCAGAAGCAGAAGTTGACCAGTGAACTTTAAAATGTTGCCTAAGTGGAACAAAATATTTTTCTTAGAAACAAATTTACAACATTAATATGTATATAATTATATCTCTGTGTTAAATATTCATTCATGTATGTGCAATCCTGTTTCCTCAGGGAATGCTCAGAATTTGAAACAATCAGGATTTGAAAAAAAATATCAATCACTTTTGACTCTTATCCCCCACCCAGTTTTGTTACTGGGAATGAAAATGTATGTTCTTTCTTTGCTGTGATTTTTTTCTTGCTTCTTCTAGGTAATTTTGGTTGTTATTCTATTTCCTTACTGATATTGTCTCTATCAGTTACAGCTGGAACACTGTCCTCTGCTCCATTGTTTCTCAGCATCTATCCCTCTTCTAAAACCGACCTTGAAGCTTAAGAAATATTATATCACTCAATTGAATATTGGCATTCAGTGAGTCCATGATATCCTGTCATTAAAGGATTCTACTTGTATTGGTCCCTAAATTGAGTTCCTTTTTATAAATTATTAACAGTGTGTCTTGGAGCTGTTCCAAAGGACATTTGAGTGGGATATTTCATGCTCAAACAAAAAGATGGATCATATGTACTCCAGATCCTATGAAGGCAGTTATTAGAAACAGTTTTCTGTCTTCCGGATAGACAGTGTGACCATTAAAAAAAAAAAAAAAAAAAAAAAAAAAGACAAGGTAGGGCTTTCAGAGAGACATTTGTGTTTGTACCTAGCATGCAGTGTGAATGGTGGCCTTTGGAATTGAAGGGTCACAACCCAGGCATGCATATAGTCCAGCCCCAGGTGGCAATTCATCATATCCTAACTAAAATGTATCTTCTTTTTAGTTTTACATAATACAAAGAATAACGCAAATATGGAAATGAAAAGTGAATGGTCACACAACAGTTTAATGGGTGAAAACATATGAGAATTATTAAATGAATTAGACTAGCATGAATGGGCTTATAAGGGGAAACCAAATCACCAAATGCCAAATTTGAAAAATTAGGAACTGCTTAAAGAAGGAAATAATAAGACCAGTATTTATCCATGTTTAGCAATGGCATAGTTTTTTCTGAGTGTTTATTTCAACGAGAAGAAAATAATACATGAATATATGCATTATGAGAGTAAATAAATTATATTTTTCATAATAGATGTTAGATAAATGCTGGCTAAAATTGTTCCAGAGAAACAGAATTTTTAAGTGGAAAATAGCACTGTGTGATTTTTTCTGACTCCCTTTCAATCAAGGAAATGATGAGTCTGTACTACAACTCTTCTATACAGTTCTCTGAGGGCTTTCTGGGTAAGGCAAGCAGGATGGGCTTCTGAAATGATCTACCCAAAGGCCATCAGAACAGTTCTCTTTTTATGTATTTTACATATTTTTGTTTCAGTATGAGTTCCTTTGAAGAGAGACTAGATTCTACCATTTTTGTTGCTATATATTAAGTGAACTGTAATCACAAGTGAAATTGAAGCTAAAATAGATTATAATCTTTGCATTCCCATGATTCTATTATAGAATGGAAAAAAAAATCGGTCTAGCATGATGGTTTTTCATATAACCATGAGAAACAAGACCATTAACATTCATCGTATATTCAGTAAGAATATTTTGTAGCTAAACAGCCTATTAAGTCTACAAGAAAGTCTTCAAAGTTTACACTAATGTACAGATTTGTCCCATAAAATTGGAGAGATACACAAACATATTCAGTCATACTGCTAAATCAACCAACATTGTGAATTAATTATGATCCCATTGGAAGATTTACAATATAATTAAAACCCTATTTCATTTGCTGCAGAGTAAATGTAGATATGACTTATAACCTTCCAACTAATGGGAATTTAAAAAAACTACTATATGTCATTCTGAATGTGAAATATACCACATAGACCTACTCTCCTATGCAGTACACTTTTTTGAGTGAACATGGGTACAGACACACTTTTTCTAGTCCTTAGTTTATAATAAAATCATTAACTGGAACAAATACATTAAAATACATCATTAAATTCCTCTGAATAACTTTGTACAGTTTAACTTGCTTTTGTGCTCTGAGTTTATTACAGCCATATCACTTGCATTGTCCATTTTTACCACCAGTGGTAGTAAAAATTGAAATAGATGCAGGGAGACTGTTAATTATGGCAATACCAAACTAGATTTAATGTAGAGCTTTATATATTTATAAAATGTAAGAGGGAATTTGAATTGAGAATTGTGATTCAAGACATTTCTGTAAGTTATAGAACTGCTGTAAAATAATGCTGTAATAAAAAAAACTAATGATTTTTGAATCCTTGCTCTATGACAGATTCTGTGATAAATGCTTTACAAACACAAACTTGTTTAATTCACTCAACCAGCCTCTTGGATTATTATCCTCATTTTAGAAGAGATAACTGTGAATTGAAAAGGTATAAACATTGGCAAATACTTAGTTACCTATATCTTCAATATTTTACACTTACTCAAAACAATATATGAGCTGGGGCAATAGGGCAGCATAGAGAGGTGTGAAATTTAGTTAGTCCTCTAGAACAACTTGTAAATAGCCAGGAACTACCAGTAAACAGGCTGGAACAACTGTTGGGAGGACATCTATGACTGGACACAAATTGTACACCAGCCTAGAATGGGTGGAATGGCTAAGATCACAGCATAGAACTGTAAGTAAAGTTCCCAAACTGCAGAGCTGGTGCCCTACCCCAGGCAAGTCAGGCTGAGCTGAAACACTTCCCTGTAGGAAATACAAGTAATCTACTAGTAGGTAGCTCAACCAAGCTCCAACTGTGTTTTTAGTTAAGAAATTTGGACTGCTGAATACAAGCTACAAGCACAGATAAACCTGGGGCATGCAGGAAAGGAACTTGAGGTTCCTCCCAGCAGAGAGGAGACAGAGCTGACAGAAAAAAAAATACATAAATAAATGAAAACAGAGGCTTTTGGAGACAGCTGAGCTCAGAATACTGGAAAACAGCTGTGTCCCAAGAAAAGGGGCACAAAGAAAAGTGCCAACATCAGTTAACTAGTAAAACTTGGGGGAGGAGGATGGGCTCTGAAAAGGGATTTCTCTTTTTTCTTTTTTTTTCCTCACATTCTAAGTAGCTCATTAGAGAAAGCCTCAGGCATTTTCAATTGCCAGCATTCACCCAGGCAAGGGTGGAGTTAACAAACAGAGTCAGAGAGAAAAAGGAGGAATTCAAGTGTAGAAGATAACTCCCTAAAGGGCCTATCTTCCCTAAAAAAAGGTGGGGTGTGCCCAGCTCAAGTGGCTACCCTCCCTCTGAGAATTCAGACCCCAGGGCCCAGGGTGTGGGATAAAGAAACAAGTTAAGCATAGTTTCACATCCTTGGCCCCTGGCAAGAACAGGGTCTGCTGAGAATTAAAGGGACCACACCTCTTTACAACAGTGGGGAGCTACAGCAGACAAGCGCCACCTGTTGGGCAGGATGGGAAGAGCACAGAGTTTAGAGGCCTCACAGGAAAGTCTGACAATCTGCTGAGTCTCACCCTCAGGGAAACATGATCTGGGAAAATCTGATTGGGGTAATCAAGGAAACCAGATGCCTAGACAACAAAAATTAGGAGGGACACTAGGAAAAATGAAGATATGGCCCAGACAAAGGAACAAACTTGCACTTCAAATGAGATACAGGAATTGAAACAACTAATTATTAATCAAACAAATCTCCTAAAACAATTCAAAAATCAAATCAATGGGTTGGGGGAAGATATGGCAAAAGAAATGAAGAATATAGAGATGACAGTGGGAGAACATAAGAAAGAAATTGAAAGTTTGAAAAAACAATTGACAGAAATTATGAGAATGAAAGGCACAATAGAAGAGATGAAAAGCACAATGGAGACATACAACAGCAGATTTGAAGAGGCAGAAGAAGAGATTCATGAACTGGAGGACAGGACATCTGAAATCCTACACACAGAAGAACAGATAGGGGAAAAATGGAAAAATATGTGCAGTGTCTCAGGGAATTGAGTGACAGCATGAAGCACATGAATGTATATGTCATGGGTGTCCCACACAGAGAAGGGAAAAGAGGCAGAAACAATAATGGAGGAAACAATCACTGACAATTTCCCATCTCTTATGAAAGACATAAAATTACAGATCCAAGAAGCAAAGTGTACCCCAAATAGAATACTGAATAGACCTATGCCAAGACACTTAATAATCAGATTATCAAATGTCAAAGACAAAGAGAGAATTCTGAAAGCATCAGGAGAAAAGTGATCCATCACATACAAAAGAAGCTTGATAAGACTATGTGTGGATTTCCCAGTAGAAACCATAGAGGCGAGAAGAGAAGGCAGTGATGTGATATATTTAGGATACTGAAAGAGAAAAACTGCCAACCAAGAATTCTATATCCAGAAAAACTGTCCTTCAAAAATGAGGGAGAGTTTAAAATATTCTCTGACAAACAGACACTGAGAGCGTCTGTGAACAAGATACCTGCTCTACAGGAAACACTAAAGGGAACACTACAGACACATAGGAAAAGACAGGAGAGGGAGGTTTGGAGCACAATATTGGGTGATGGTAGCACAATAACCTAAGTACACTGAACAAAGTGACTGTGAGTATGCTTGAAAGAGGAAAGTTAGGGGCATTTAGGACACCAGAAGGAAAGATAGACGATAAAGACTGGGACTGTATAACTTCATGAAACCTAGAGTGGTCAATGATTGTGATTAAATGTACAAACGTGTTTTTAGATGAGGGAGAACAAATGAATGTCAACATTGCAAGGTGTTAAAAATGGGGTGGTATTGGGGAAAAAATACAATCAATGCAAACTAGAGTTTATAGTTAATAGTAACATTGGAATATGTTTCCATTAATTGTAACAAAGGCAATATACCAAAGCTAAATGTCTATAAGAGGGAGATATAAGAGAGCGGTATGGGATTCTTGGCATTGGTGGTATTGTCTGACTTTTTTATTGGTATTTCATTTTTTCTTTTGTTGCTTTTTAGTAGCCTTTTTTCCCCTTCTTTTTCTTTTCTCACTTCTTCCTCTTTCTTTGTGGAAGAAATGGAAATGTTCTTATGTAGATAGTGGTGAATGCATAACTATTTGATTTTGCAGGGATCCATTGAGTGTTTACTTAGTATGAAATGTATGGTGTGTGTACCGGTTTTTACATATTATGTGCCCCAGAAAAAGCCATGTTCTTTGATGCAATCTTGTGGGGGCAGACATATTAATGTTAATTAAACTGGAATGTTTGGATTAGGTCATTTCCTTGGAGATGTGCCCCACCCAAATGTGGGTGATAACTCTGATTGGATAATTTCCATGGAGGTGTGGCCCCACCCATTTGGTGTGGGCCTCAATTAGTTTACTAGAGCACTATATAAGCTCAGACGGAAGGAGTGAGCTTGCTACAGCATAGAGGGACACTTTGAAGAATGCACAGGAGCTGAGAGAGGAGCTCCAGATGAGAGACAGTTTAAAAACAGCTGGTAAAAGCAGACTTTTGCTCTGGAGAAGCTAAGAGAGGAAAAATACCCTAATAGCAACTAAGAGTGACATTTTTGAGGAACTGCATTCTGGAGAGGAACATCCTGGGAGAAAGCCATTTTGAAACCAGAACCCTGGAGCAGACGCCAGCCATGAGCCTTCCTAGCTAACAGAGGTTTTCCAGACACCATTGACCATCCTCCAGTAAAGGTACCCAATTGTTGATTACTTACCTTGGGCACTTTATGGCATTAAGACTGTAACTTTGTAACCAGATAAACTCCCTTTATAAAAGCTGATCCATTTCTGGTGTTTTGCATTCTGGCAGCATAAGCAAACTAGAACAGTGTGTGAATAAAACTGTCTAAAAAATAAACAGAAGGCTACAAGTGCTGGAGAAAATGTGGAGAAAGGGATGTACCTAATCACCATGGGTGGGTGCAGCGCCTCTGGAAGGCAGTGTGGTAGTTCCACAGGATGCTAAGCATGGGGCTGCCATATGGTCCTGCAACTCAGTTATTGGGTGTATACTTGGAAGAACTAAAAAGAGGGACACAAACGGACATTTGCACAGGGGGGTTTATGGTGTCAGTATTAATGTTTGCAGTGGATGGAAGGGGTCTAAGGGTACATTGACTCATGAACAGAATGGGGAACTGTGCTGTATACATGCAATGGAATATTGAGCTTCTACAAGAAGGAGTGATGTTGTGAGGAGAATGGGCACTGAACTCAGTATGTTGAATGAAATAAACCAGAAATGGAAAGAAAAACATTATAATGCCTCACTAATATGGACTAACTATAATGTGCAAACTCCAAATTGAGTCTGAGAGCATAAGTTATCAGGGGAAGGCTCATTTTAAAGGTTTCTAGATTGTAAGCTCTTACAATCTATTCCTGAATTGTAAAGTTTATTTCTAAATTCTGAGAAGCTGAACTTTTTGTGTATAATCTGGTCAGTCCATGGAACTTTGGGTATTTGTGTGACACCTGAGACTCAGAGTCAGAGTTCAGCAGCTATGACTGTCAGCATTACCCCATATAGCAAATATTAAGGAGTCTGAAAAAAGAGATCAGACTTCAATTAGAGATATGAACAAAATGGACTTGGTTAGGACTAAGGCAAATCAGACTAAAGAGTAAAGGACAATAGTGATGGTGTTTTTAAAACTTCAATTTCTGTGTGAGATCAAGGGAAGAGATGTGTAGTAGGTGCAAAATCTGTATTTTTTGTAAATCACTATTTAATATAACTTGCATGGTCAGTTTATTCAAACATCATAATTACATGGAACATTGAATAAGAAGTGAAAATCTGGTTGGTTTGTACAGGTTAGTGTGAAGCCCCAGTACATCCCAGAGTAATTTGGGCAGAGAATAATTATGTTTTTGCAAAGTCCCCTTGAGCGACTGGGGGAAAATGTGGAAATGTGAAATTTCCCCACCTGGGGAATTAACAATATTCTCACAAGCACTGGGGGCTACCAATTTGGAGAGCTGAGCCCTCAGTCTTGGGGCTTGCCTTTATGAAGTTTGTTACTGAAAAGGAGAGGCGAAGCCTACTTAAAATGATGCCTAAGAGTCACCCCCAAAGAACTTCTTTTGTTACCCAGATGTGGCCTCTCTCTCTCTCTCTCGCCAACCCTGCAGGTAAACTCACTGCCCTCCCCCCTAGGTGTGACATGACTCCCAGGGGTATAAATCTCCCTGGCAACATGGCACATGACTCATGGGGTTGAGGTTTGCCCTGGCATCGTGGGATTGAGAACATCTTCTTGACCAAAAAGGGGAAGATAAATGAAACAAAAAAAGTTTCAGCCACTGAGAGACTTCAAATAGAGTTGGGAGGTCATTCTGGAAGTTATTCTTATGCATTATATAAATATCCCTTAGTTTTTAGTGTATTGGAATAGCTAGAAGGAAATACCTGAAACTATTGAACTGCAATCCAGTAGCCTTTATTTGTGAAGATGATTGTATAACTATATAGCTTACACTGTGTGACTGTGTGATTCTGAAAACTTTGGACTCCCACTCTTTATACAGTATATGGACAGATGAGTAGATAAATGAGGACAAAAAGTAAATGAATAACTGTGAGGGATGGGGGGTATAGGATGTTTTGGGTATTCATTTTTACTTTGACTTTAATTCTCATTCTTTTTTGTATGTAGTAATGAAAATGTTCAAAAATTGATTGTGATTATGAATGCACAACTATATAATGGCACTGTGAACAATTGATTGCACATTGTGGATGATTGTATGGTATATGAATATGCCTCAAAAAATTGAATTAAAAAACAATATAATGCATTATAATTATATAACTACATATTATGTAACTATATATTATATATTGTATATAACTATATATAACAGTGTTGTATATATGACAGTATATATCTCTGGCAATATATAACTCAATATATCTCATTTAAAAATGATGCATGGTTTCACACTGTACTGGGAGGAAACACTCTGTATGATTTTCTGGCGTGGTTTAGATTCTGACAACAGAAAAGACCATGTCACTCCAGCTGGTCTACAGTGGGTATCTGGCTCAGAAAAATGCATCTATTCAGACACAAGGTTCAAAAGGGGAAATTCTGCTAGAACTTAAAAGGATGGTGTAGGAGTCTGGACTATTCCATATATCTTATCTATATCCAAACACCAGATAATAGTAGTCCTCTCTCTTTAAAAATTTTTAAATAGACAATATCTTGCAGAGATTTTATAAAAGAAGACTGCAAAGATCTAAAAGGAAGAGGCCTAAAAGATGCAAAAGAAAAGACATGTTTTGAAAAGTATGTATTATAAAGAAGCAAAGAAAATTTTAGGAAACATTTGATGCAAACAGGGACTCCAAAATAACTGATAGAAGATGAGAAGATTTGGAAACAGAGAAGGAAAGGGAGAAACCTGAAAGAGAAAAAGAAAACAAGGAAGTAAAAATGCAATATCAAGAAGTAGAATCTGCTACAGATTCAATAAAGAATAAAAATGACACATTAGAAACTCTAATAAGTAACGAACAAGATAAAGTTTTGAGAATCTTTACATTAATGCAGAAAAAAGGGAAAGAGAGGTAGGAATTATGATAGTGATAGACAAAAAGAGATATACATTATATGGATGATGGTCATGCTAAAAGAGAAAACCAGAACAAGTGAAACCGAAGCAATTAGCAAAGTCAATTCTCTGTCTACAGATCAAAAGCTCCTACTATACATGAATCAAAATCAATGGAAGAGACTAAAATCCAGATCTATCCTGCCTTCCTGTCTTTTATTTTTTATTTCAGAGACATGAGAAAAAAAGCTTACATCCAGGCGAATAAAAGAGATGCAGCAATCAGGTTGATTGCACATTTTGAATCAATACTAAATTCGGGAAAATAGATCACAGTTTAAAAAGTTCTATTGGGAAACATTTGTGATTTAAGAATTCTATACCCAATCAAGTTGCAGTCTTATGCATGATCAAGAAGATTTAAACCCAAATTATCTAAACGGTACTTCTCTAATTATAACCTCAATAAAAATTTAGTGAATGGTAATAAATTTAATTTAGCCAGAATAAAACTGACCAGATTATCCATTTTATCAGATTGTTTTTAGCATTTTTTAGGAGAAGGGCAAATCCTAAAGAAATAATATGATGTTCTGAAAGTATTCATGAAAACAAACTTGATGTTGCTATTCATACTGCTTTGTGACACCTCAGGGTTGGTTGTGGGCAGCAGTGTTTTACCTCTACCATCATTTTCCTCTTTTATTAGAGCTATTTAAAATTTAACAAAAGACAGGTTTGATATCTGATCCATCTCTCTTTTCTGACCACCTGTCTGTGGGAGTGTAAAGGAACAAGTGATCTTTTAAAAGAAACATTCTGGAGAAAAATGAGAATCAAAAGATTCTTCATGATTCATAATCTGTATCTCATGCCAAAGTAGTTGAAAATGAGCTGCATGTAACCATCAGTCAATATAACATTCTATTCCCAGAATAAGCACTTACATTTGGTTCACAGTGGGTAATAGTAACTGGTTGGGAACTTTTATAATAATTAGAAAAAATAGAAATAACAACCACTATTCTTTGCCACACACTTCGTAGTAAGTGCTTTACATGCATTATCATATTAAAGTCCCACAATGACATTTTGATGTAGGTATTATTATTACCCATTTTCAAGATGGAGAAATTGATGGCAAGTGACTTAATTAATATCACACAACTTTTAAGTGGTGGAACTAGAATTTGAACTCAGGATTTCATCTCATGGCCTTCGTGTTGTTTCTTCATCCATGATACTCCTCTAAAAAGTCCCTCTATTTCTGCCTTTTAGTTATCTTTAATTATTGTACCTTAACTATTGGATCTGTGTATCTGAGTAGAATATTTTTCTTCAGCTTAGATATTTATATACTGATTGTTAAAAGCCATCAATTTCTGTTGTTCCTTGATCTCTGGGAATTATTTTTTTATGGAAAACTATCTAATCTTAATAGGAACTCAGGTGTGGCATTCAATACAGACTAGTGCTGATGAGTTAGAACTCACCACCATTTGTAATTTCCATGCTTCAGCAATTACATGGCTGAGGTTGTTTTATTCCAAGAACTAAAATATCAAAAGTTACTATGATACGATAAATGGGTAGTTAGAAATACTTAACTGAATGGGCAGTACCTTATGCCAGCAAGTTATTAAAATCCATACTGCACTACACAGTAAATCGTAAGTTAAACTATGGGCTACAATTAATAGTATAATTATATAAATATGCTTTCATCAATGGTAATAAATGTTCTACAACAATGCAACGTGTCAATAATAGGGTGGCATATGGGAATCTTACTTTGTTATGCGTGATTGTTCTGTAAACCCACAACTTCTCTAATAAAAACAAACAAACAAAAGTAGTCAAGTTGTTTTTGGCTTTCTGCACTTACACATTTATTTCTTGGAAACAAACTGGGACTACTTTCCAATAATCAAGGGCAAACAGAATTAGTCATGAAGTGGCTTTTCTTTCCTCCTCTTTGGCCTTAGCTTGTTACTGATCATCTCAGGATTACTGAGTGTCTAACCTGCTTTCCTGCCAATTTCTTCTTATTCATCTGTCCACATAACGTATCCAAAGAGCAAAAAGTGCCAAGTTCAATAGAGTTAGTTGTAGGTTCATTCATTCTTTTAACACTTACTGAGTGACTATGCTTTAGATGATGTGCTATATGATTGGCTACTTTAAAGATTAATATATAAATTAATGATACCTTAAAGTTGTTTTTCAATTTTTCACTCTTCATCAGATCTCTTGTTCACTCCTGAAAATTGGAATAAGAAATATGCATGGTATGCCACTGGGTGGAACATTAGGTCGTGCCGCCCTTTGCAAGGCAGATTAACAGATAATGAGTAAGATTGGAGACTAAGAACTCATGAAACTTTCCCTCATGAAATTTAACCTTAAGGGAGCAAATCTGGACAGGATGCTATTGTATTCAAAGGCAATACAGTGCTCATTGCTGGACATAGGAAAATAATAATTATAATAATATAATAATTTTACAATAATAATACATAAATAGCTAACTTTTTGAACACCTGTTATGTGCAAGACATTTACAAAATGCTTCATCTGGACTATTTCATTTAAACTTCAAAAATTCTTCCTTCATTTGCATATGAGTAAACCAAGATTTAGAAATTTCAGAAAGTTAAGCGCTTGATCAATATTACTTAACTAGTGACTAAAAAGCCTAAATATAAATCCAGAGCTCTGTGTATTGCTCTTATGGTCATAACAAGATATCATTATAATTTAGTAGTAGTGATTTTGTTGTATTTATTGAGTCACTTCACTCATTTAGTGAAGTTTTATTTTTCAAATTTGCTGCCAAAAATTCTAGTATTCAGATGTTGGAACAAGAATATTATAAACCATTCACATAGACTGAGAATTCGAAAAATATAAAGTCAGAGTCTGAGAACCCAAAGGTATCCCTGCAGGATCAATTAAATGGTTGTTTTAGATACACAGGCTTGGAGATTTAGTTATATTCACAGAAAAGTTTAATGGAGGTTCTGCAAGGAAGAAACCTGATGACTTTTTGATATCAATGTAGTGAACAAGTTGGATGTAGATAAGTGGGAAAATATCAGCCACACTACCCACCTCTTTAAATACCACATCCCAGCAGCATGCAATAGTGAGTGCCAAGAAGAGGGCTTTGTCAGCAGTGGAGAGAAATTAATGGCATGTGACAATGGCAGGAAGGCAGAGGAACAAATGCCAAAAGAAACTATCAGTCTCTGAGCACAGAGTCCACCATGTCAGAGAAGAGAGATTTTCCAGTCCAGCCCCGGGTATTACTACGACTTCAGTTTCTGTAGAGTCCATCACTCCTTTTCAATGCAGCTCCTCTAGGTGGCTGTAACCACCTCTGATTAGCCTCCCTACACCAGGTCTCTGCCCTTTGGGGTTACATGCTCTACAGTGCTGGCGGAAGGCAGATGTTTATAAAGGCTGCATCTACATCTTGGCTCTGTATATTGCTATCCATATTTTATAACAGAACTTTGTAATCCTCTTAATTTTTAGAAAAATCTTTGGTTGTCTAGTTCAGTCTTACTCAAAATCCCAAAATAAAAACATAAAAGAGGAGTTAAAATGCTTGAAGTAAAGGACGTGGATTCCTACCAGTTTAGCCTTTAGCACTCCCTTTGCCCTGAGTCACCTCCCCATTATATACAGTAGCCCTGCAAATCCTCCAAAGAACATTCATTCCATAAAAAGCATCATTTGATATCCAATGATCTACAAAAAAAAAACGTTCAAACTTCTTAGCAAGACACAAAGTTTCCTTCACTGAGCTCCTCTAGTCCCATTTCCAATTCTCTCCTATCATATCTGTGGTTCAAACAATTCTGAAACATTTAGGTCCCTGGTTAGCCCTTGAAGTTTCCTACATTGTGGTTTTATACATGATATTCCCACTGCATGGAAAGTTCTAGCACCACACATTTTATTCTGTCAGGAAAACTTCCAGTACTAGTACATAACCTCTCTGAAGACTTCTTTAGGCTTCACCCTCCATCTCTGTTCTCACTGTACTTTGCACAAACCACTATCAGTACTTACTGTATTGTAATTATTCATGTATAATGATAATATACCTGTCATACTCCAAGCTCCTTTGGTTCAGAATTGTGACTTATTCTTGTTTGTTTGTTTTGATTTTAAACAAATTTGTATTTTTATTATAGAAGTTGTAGGTTTACAGACAAATCATGAAGAAAATGCAAGGTCCCCTATATCCCCATCACACAGACAGTTTTCCCTTTTATTAACAGTTTGCATTAGTGAAGTACATTTGTTACAACTGATGGAACAATATTATTATAATTATACTCTTAACTGTATTCCATAGTTTACATTAGGATTCATTGTGTTATATAAGCCTATGCTTTTCTGTTTCGTTTTTAAAAATTTTTTACTCCAATAACATATATACAATCTAAAATTTCCACTTTTAACCACTTTCAAGTGGTGGTCTTAATTGCATTAACAGTGCTGTGTTATCATCAATAACAAGCCTTCTCAAATCTTTTTCATCACCCCAAACAGAAACTCGATCAGTTAGGCATCAACTCCCATTCTCTATGCCTACCCTGACCTGTGATAACCTGGATTCTAGTTTCTGACACTTTGAATTTGCTTCTTCTGAGTATTTCATATCAATAAGATAATCCAATATTTTCCTTTTGTGTCTGGCTTACTTCACTCAATATGATGTCTTCAGGGTTCATCCATGTTGTCGCATGTATCAGAGTAGCATTCCTTTTTAAGACTGAACAATAATCCATTATATATATATGTCATCTGTGGATGGACACCTGGCATGCTTCCATCTTTGGGCAATTGTGAATAGGAAACCTATGGACTTTGGTGTGCAAATTTCCTTTCCAGTTCCTGCTTTCAATTCTTTTGAGTATATACCTAGAAGTGGGAGTGCCAGGGCATGTGGTAATTGTATACTTAACTTTCTGAGGAACTACTAAACTTTTCTCCACAGCAAGTGCACTATTTTATATTCCCACCAACAAGTACAAGTTTTCCTATTCCTCCACATCCTTTCCAACACTTGTTATTTTCTGGTTTTTAATAGTAGCCATTCTAGTGGGTGAGAAAATGTATCACACTGTGGTTTTGATTTGCATTTCCCAACAGCTAATGATGTTGAGCATCTTTACATGTGATTTTTGGCCATTTATGTATCTTCTTTGGAGAAATGTGTATTCAAGTCTTTTGACCGTTTTATGATTAGGTTGTTTATCTTTTGTTGTCTAGTTGTAGTATTTCTTTATATATTCTGAATATTTAACCTTTATTGGATATGTAGTTTCCAGATATTTTCTCCCTTTCCATAGGGTGTGTTTTTACTTTCATAATAAACTCCTTTGATGTACAAAAGTTTTTAAGTGATGAAGTCACATTTATCTACTTTTTTTCTTTTGTTGTTCAAGATTTTGGTGCAAAGTTCTATGAAACCATTACCTGACACAAGGTCCTGAAGGTGCTTTCCTAAGTTTTGTTCAAGAAGATTTATAGCTTGGTTCTTATATTTAGGTCTTTCATCTACTTTTAGTTAATTTTTTTTTTTTAATCATCATTTTATTGAGATATATTCACATACCACGCAGTCATACAAAACAAATTGTACTTTCGATTGTTTACAGTACCATTACATAGTTGTACATTCATCACCTAAATCAATCCCTGACACCTTCATTAGCACACACACAAAAATAACAAGAATAATAATTAGAGTGAAAAAGAGCAATTGAAGTAAAAAAGAACACTGGGTACCTTTGTCTGTTTGTTTGCTTCCCCTACTTTTCTACTCATCCATCCATAAACTAGACAAAGTGGAGTTTGGTCCTTATGGCATTCCCAATCCCACTGTCACCCCTCATAAGCTACATTTTTATACAACTGTCTTCGAGATTCATGGGTTCTGGGTTGTAGTTTAATAGTTTCAGGTATCCACCACCAGCTACCCCAATTCTTTAGAACCTAAAAAAGGTTGTCTAAAGTGTGCGTAAGAGTGCCCACCAGAGTGATCTCTCGGCTCGTTTTGGAATCTCTCTGCCACTGAAGCTTATTTCATTTCCTTTCACATCCCCCTTTTGGTCAAGAAGATGTTCTCCATCCCACGATGCTGGGTCTACATTCCTCCCCGGGAGTCATATTCCACGTTGCCAGGGAGATTCACTTCCCTGGGTTACTTTTAGTTAATTTTTATATAATGTGATGTAGGGGCCCATCTTCATTCCTTACATATGGATATTCAGTTTTTCAAGCACTATTTGTTGAAGATATTACTATTTATTCATTGACTGGACTTGGCACCCTTTTCAAAAATCAATTGGCCATAAGTATGATGTATTATTTTTTAATTCTCAATTTGATTCCACTCATCTATATGCTGTTTTGATTACTCTAACTTTGTAATAAGTTTTAAAATTGGGAAGTATGAGTCCTCCAACTCATAATGAGATAAATCTTACTAGATCATGGTGCATAATTCTTTTAATATGATGTGAGATTCAGTTTGCTACCATATTCTTGAGGATTTTTTCATCTATATTCATAGGAGATTTTAGTCTATAATTTTCTTTTCTTGTGGTATTTTTTGGGCTTTGCTATTACAGTGATGTTAGAAGTATTACCTCCTCTTCAATTATTTGAAAGATTTTGAACAGGATTGATGTTAATTATTCTTAAAATGTTTGGTAAAATTCATCAGTGAGAATATCAGATCCTGGGCTTTTCTTTTTGGGAGGTTTTTTTAATCATTGCTTCAATCTCTTTACTTACCATTGGTCTGTTGAGATCTTCTATTTCTTCTTGAGTCAGTGTAGACAGTTTGTGTGTTTCTGAAATTTTTTCATTTGAACTATGTTATCTAATTTTTTGCCATTGGTATCCTTTTATAATCATTTTTATAACCATCCTTTTATAATTATATTTTATATTACAGGTAGTAATGTCCTCCCTTTCATTTATGATTTTAATTATCTGTGCCCTCTTTCTTTTTATCTTTGTCAATCTAGCGGAGGGTTTGTCAATTTTATTGATCTTTTCAAACAATCAACTTTGGTTTTTCTATTCTCTTTATTTATTTTTTTATTCTCTATTTCACCTAGCTCCATTATAATATTTGTTATTTCCTTCCTTTTGCTCTCTTTGGGTTCAGTTTGCTATTCTTCTTCTAGATAGCCCAGTTGTAAGGCTAAGTTTCTGATTTGTGATCTTTCTTTAATGCTTTAATGTAAGATTTAGAGCTATAAATTTCCATCTCAGTACTACCATTGTTTCACCCCATAAGTTTTGGTACATTGTGCTTTCATTTTCATCTGCCTCGAGATATTTCCTAATTTCCCTTGTGATTTCCTTTTTAACTCATTTGTTGTTGAAGTGTACATTGTATAATTTCCACATCTTTGTGAGCTTTATATTTCTTTCTTTGTTATTGATTTCTATCTTCATTCCATTGTGAACTAAGATACACTGTATGATTTCAATAAATTTATTCAGGCTTGTTTTGTAACCTAAAATATGGTGATTCTAGAGAATGACCCATATGGCCTAGAGAAGAGTATGTATTCTGTCTCTTAGGGTGAATTGTTCTCTTTATGAGTATTAGATCTGGTTTGCTTTAGTATCATTCAAATCTTCTATTTCTTTATTGATTTAACTAGATTTTCTATCCATTACTGAAAATAGTATATTGAAGTCTACTACTATTAACATAGAACTGTCTATTACTCCCTGAAAATTTGTCATTACTTGCTTCCTATATTTTGGGGTTCTGCCATTAGATGCATATGTATTTATAATTGCAAAGTCTTCTTGTTGAATTGACCCCTTTAATAATATATACTGACCTTCTTTGTCCCTCATAACAGTTTTTAATTAAAATCTATTTTATTTGATATTAGTATAGCTACCCCAGCTCTCTTTTGGTTAATAAATGCATTATATATAAATATATATATATATATATATATATATTTTTAAATCCTTTCATTTTCAACCTACTTGTGTCGGAATTTAAGGTGAATTTCTTGTAAAAAGAGTATATCTGGGTCTGATTTTTTAATCCATCCTTCCAATCTCTGCTTTTTGAATGGAGAGTTTAATTTATTTACATTTAAAATAACTGCTGATAATGTAGGACTACCATTTTGGCATTTGTTCTTTATAAGTCTCATATCTTTTTTGTCCCTCAATTCTTGCATTAATTTCTCCTTTCATATTTATTTGACTTTTTGTAGTGTGCCACTTTGAGTCCCTTCCCATTTCCTTCCATATATTTTTTTCATATATTTTCTCTGTGATCATTATGGGGCTTAAATTTAGCATCTTAAGTCTATAAAAATCCCCCTTGGTTTGACATCAACTTAATTTCAGAGGCATACACACTGTTGCTCTATCCTTCCACCTCTCTCCTTTTTGCTGTACTTATTACAAATTATATCTTTATACAATGTGTATATAAACCATAGATTTATTGTAACTATTATAAATTTGCATTTTAGAACCTGTAGGAAGTATTATTGCAGTTACATGCCAAAAATGTAATACAATTGTGTTGGCATTTATAATTATCCATATGGTTACCTTTATTGGAGGTCTTTATTTCTTTATGCCACTTTCACCCACTGTCCAGTGTCCTTTTCTCTCAGTTGAAGAACTCCCTTTAACATTTCTTTGGGGGCAGGTCTAATGGCAACAAACTCTCTTAACTTGTGTTTATCTGGGAACATCTTAATCTCTCCCTCATTTTTGAAAGATAATCTTGCCAGATATGACTTCTTTTATGGCAATTGTTTTCTTTTGGCACTTTAAATATTCTCTCTCATTGCCTTCTTGTCTCCCTAGTGTCTGATGAGAAATTGGCACTTAATCTTATTGAGCCCCCCTTGTACATAACACATTGCTTTCCTCTTGCAGCTCACAGAACTCTCACCTTGTCCGTGTATTTAGGTTCGACTATGATATGTTTTTGCATGGTTCTCTTCAAGTTTAACTTTTTTATAGGTTTGTTGAGCTCTTCAAATGCATATATTCATATCTTTCATTAAATTTGGGATGTTTCCTGCCATTATTTCTTTGAATATTTCTTCTGTCCCTTTCTGGGACTCCCAGAATGCTTATATTAGTATGCTTGATGATGACCCACAGGTCTCTTAGGCTTTGTTCACCTTTTTTTCATACTTTTTTCTCTCTGCGCCTCAGCCTTAGTCATTTCAAATGTCTTGTATTCAAGTTCACTGATTCTTCCTTCTGCTAGCTTCAGTCTGTTGAAACTCTCAATATTATTTTTCATTTCAATTATTGTGGTCTTCACCTCCAGTATTTCTGTTTGGTTCCTTTTAAAAATTTCTATCTCTTTATTGAGATTCCCATATTTTCATTCATAATTTTTATGATATTTACTTCTTTCTCTCAGTTTCTCTTTTTCTTCTTGAGCATATTGAAGATTGCTTTTTTAAAGTCTTTGCTCTACATGCATCATCTCTGCTGATGGTTTCTAAATTGTGTCTTGTTCCTTTGGATGGGCCATTATTTCCTATTTTTTTGTCTTGTAATCTTTTGAAAACTACATATAATGTTTCAAAAGATTAATTCTGGAATTTAGTCCTAAGCTTCAACTTAAGCTTGTATCCAGATGGGAATATGACAGAGATTTCCTTGTGTGCTAGGTGCTAACAAAGCAAACTAAACAGAACTTTCACAGACTTTGCAAACTGGCTCTGCATTGACTTGTGGTCTCCTTCAAAGTTTAGCCCTTTGATCAAGAAGATCAGCCAAAGACAAAAGTGAGGTGCAGGGTCCTATCTGTCTTTTCTGAGTTTGTGTCTTGTCCTGGGCTTCTGCTCATTCCTGGCATTAGGAATTTCCCCATTTACAGTAATAGAAAGTTCCCCTCAATTCCCTATCAAATAGAACCCCCCCTTTCTGGGTACTCTGTTGAATGTCTTAAAGCCTGTACTCTTTTGCCTCAGGCCGCCTTGACTCAATTGTTTCTTACTCTGCTTTAGCTGTCCACCAGCTGCCTTTCCCTCCTGGGAAAGCTCTGGGAAAGGAGCCAAAAACCAGGTTCCTAGTTCAGTCTTTCATTCTGCCATCATTTAGATTGGCACCAACACACAGAAACTACAATATGCACACAGGGCTTACTCTTGTCTCTCTGGAACAGGTCTAGGGTTCTACAATAGGTGTGCAGGCTGATTCCACACCCCACCAAGGATGGAGTGGAAAAGCAGCCAGCAAAGGTGTCACAAGCTTCTCCTACCACTTTTATAAGTTGTGTTTCTTGGTTTTGTTGTGGCCCAGTTACTGTAACCCCTTAACTGCTTTCTAGAGTTCTGAGGAAGATGGACGTACCAGTTTTATCCTGTTGTCCCTTATTCTTGTTTTGATTTAAGTGCCTAATACAGTGACTGGCATGTAAAAGATGATAAATAATTGATTTTTTGTGTGAATTGGAAAACTGAAGCCCTGTCAGAGTTTTGGAGTTTGACAATAATTGTACAGCTAATTATCTGCTGTCCAGCTCCCTGGAAACCATTCCAATGATCTTGACACAATACCACATAGACTAAACTTTCCAAATGAATTTTTGACCACCTAGCACTCTCCAAGCTCACGTCCCAGAATTCATCCCAACTAAATTTCTAGCACAGTTGCACTTCTCCTCCAGCCACATTTAGCTTGAACAATAGAGCACTAAGTAAGTTGAAAGGACATCAGTTTGTAATAGGGTTGACAAACCAATTAGTCACAACAAACTTTCACTTTTCAACTACATACATACTCTGTTAGGTATTGTGGATGAAACAAAGAAAATTGAGAGTTCACCTTTGTTTCCCAATAGGTTACTCTGTATTATATTCTCTGTGGAAACAAAACTAACAGGAGATATGTTAGATAGATAGATAGATCGATAGATAGATAAGTAAATATTTTGAGATTTATTATAGGAATTGGCCCACACAAGTGTGTGGGTGGGCAAGTCCAAATTCCATAGGGCATACTGCAAGCTGGGAACTCCAGGGAAGTTTTTTGATGAATTCTTCAGGTGCAGTTGGCTGGCTTAAGTAGAGATGGAAATTCTTCCTTCTGACTGCTGAAATCATTAGTTCTCCTTTTAAGGCTTTCAACTGATTGGATGATGTTCCTTTCATTGTTTAAGGCAATCGCCTTAGTTGACTGTAAATGTAATCAGTCATAGATGCAATCAACTTCCTGATGATTTAAATCTATGAAACACCTTCACAGTAACCATCAGGCCAGTAATTGCTTGACCAAACACATTAGTTTAACTGTTACATTCTCTATTAGGGGAGATGAGATGTAGCCCTAAATTATTATATGCAACATATATGCTAAACACATATAATAAATGCAGTTAGAGTGATACCAACTGGTAGTCACAGGAGAGAGAGCTTTTCTAACTTTGAACTCTTGTTCTAAGGAGACTTCCTGGCAAAAGTGGCATTTGAAATGGGACTGGATGATATGAAGGATCTCAACAGATAAAAGGAGCACAGAGAGCAGACAGAATAACATAGAAGACCTGGGGCATAAGGGTAAAATTTCTAAATTCCATTCCTTGGGAGCAAGCTTGACTAGAAAAACCTGCTTGAGAACAAGACTATATACAATGGAGTCTGTCACTAAAATCAGTAAAGGCCACAGCCCCTGACTCAGTAGACTATCTATAACTATTTCTGAATAAATTAATGAAAACTAAACCAAAGGAGTCTGTAGAAGATTCAGAATGGTGCAGAAATCTGAGGTCAGAGTTCTAGATAAGAGAATCTAAACCAGTCATTAAATTCCAGAAGTAGAAAATGATACCCACAGAGGACGTGGAACAAGTGTTCAGAGGGCAAATGAGGTGATGGCAGGAAGCAGCATGTGGAGAGGAGCTGACTGTGGATTGTCAGCAAATACCTGGAACAGGTGCTGAAAGTGATCTTGAGGTGGTACATTGAAAGACCAGCTGTGTTTAATGAGCCAAGAATGAATCCATCGGGTGAAGTGTGTTTAGGAAGAATGATAAGTAAGCTATCTAGGTACTAAAAGAAAATATTAGGAAGAAAGTTAGGACATGATTGGAAAATAGTGTAATTAGATATAAAAATTAATGTAAATGTCCATTTATTTAAAAGTTTTTTCCAGTACATACTTTACTTTATTCTTCTTCATAGGTGCAAAGAAATATTCCCCATCAAGTAATCCTCTTCTGTATGTATTTTTAATGAAAGATTTGACCCTTTATATTATTCCAAAAGAAAGCTCGTGGAGCATGGACAGTCTGTGGCTTGTGCTTTGTTGTAGTTAAAAGAACTCAGCGCATAATATTTCCATCTCACTGACTCTTTCATAACATGGTCCCCTAATGAGCCCCTAAAATTCCAATATGAGGAATAAAGGAGAAGGGAAGAAACATCAAAACTCCAGTAACATTTATCAAGTTGATACTACTGGGTACTCATCAGTTTCTAATCATGACAGCTTAGAAGGGAGGGATAAATTTCTGCTCTTGTTTGCGAGGTAATTTGTCTGTGATTTCCACCAATTGGTACTAGTACTATCCTCTGAGGTTAAATAGGACAGATATACACAGCATCCTTCAAATTACCTTATCTCTCCTCTTAGAACCGAGTTTGTCTTCCCATGGACCATTTCTGATGCTCTTCTTCGACGCTGTTTGAGTTGCAATTAACTCTTCAATAGTACTGATTGAAATAAGCCATTTTTGCTTCACTGATTTTTCAGTAAATTGATATTCATACTCTTATTGGCTATAATAATTCAGAAATAGCTAAATTTCCTCCCAAAGAGCAAAAAAAAATTTCCACATTTGATTTCATGGTATAAAGGATTGTCTTTTTACCTCCTCTCCCACTTCCGATGAAAATTTCTATCAATTAAGAACTATTGTAAGTTTGAGAAGTAAAACATTTGACCAAGTTGCAACGAGTGCTATTGTGCTACATATGGAAATTAATATTGTATTTGTGAAATTACTTCTTGCCCCAAATATATTCTTTTTTTTCATATTTTTCAAAGGATTCTGTTGCCATGTACCCTGTATATTTTCATATGGGTGTGCACATGCCTTCTCTCCCCTGACACAACCACACATCATCTGGCACAAAAGGAATATTTAAGTTAATCTTATACAGAGATTTGATTCTGCTTTTTAAAGAGGCATAAGAGGAATCTTCCCCTTCAATGATGGGGTGTCAAGCCCTAGCCAAAGGACTGATACTTCTTAGCTGAAAAAACATTTTAAAAGTCCCAAGATTCCAACTTAAATTGAAAGAGTAAAGGTTTATTTCAGAAAATACAGATTTCTGAGTTTTTTTTTCATTTTTCACTACCATGAAAAAGGAAAGTGAACAATATTGACTCTAGAAATATTTCCTGAAGAGATCATTTTGTTTTAATTGGAGTGCAGCTTGAGGCATTACCATCATTAAGAATTTTTAAGAAAAAATTACACAACAGAGGGTCAGGTTAACACTACATATTTTGTGAAATGTGAAGAAAAAACAAAACCTAACTTTTATAGAATATTATAACAGAATAGAGGTGTTTGCACATAAACATGGATTTGCCAATTTCTCAATTCTCTCTCTCCCTCCACAACTATCTTACTCATTCATTTAACAAGTGGTTTACAGGGAGGAGAAGGCAAGAATAGCACATATAATGTAAGTCTTTTTTAGAAGCTCTTATAGTCTAGTGGAGCAGACAGATACTAATGTAAAAGTAGTAGAATGATATTCAGGTCATAAACCCAGGGTGCAAAAGTAAATAATAATAGCAATAATAATTATGATAATGTATTTTTAAATTTTTCTATTTAACTTACTTTCTACCTTGAGCCCTCATTCTGCCAGGGGACACAAATGAAATCTTAGCCAATCCTGTTAACTTTGGTGGTTCAGGTTAATGTTCTTTATTGTTTTCCTTTGTCTTTTACTAGGTTGTATATGGTAGTGGTGAGAAAATAAGAGACTTAATGTAATGCCATGGTGTTATGTGAGTGGATACTTTGTTGCCATCTCTCCACATTGTCATTCAGTGAGACATCTATGTCTCACTGGTCTGGGCAGAGAAAGAGTGTCATTGAATCTTCCTTGAACCTATCTCTTGATTCCACTGGCTCTTTTTGCCAGATGCTTTTCACTCTGAGCCAGTAGGTACAGCGTATTACTGCTTATAGGACTCTCCTGGAATGTGTGGAGGCTCTTTGAGCCTACCTGGTGAACCTGCCTGCACATCACTTATCTACACACTGACACCCATCACAACTGTGCTATGAGACTATCTTCTCAGACTCCACACAGAAAAGAAAAGTGCAAGCCTTCACTGTTGTCAGAGCTCTTTACCCATCTGGGATTCCATCACTCATCCCCAGCCTCACTGCATTGAAGGCCCCCCCTCCTAAAAACAGAGCAACTTCTAAGGTCTTAGTTATCCACAAATTATTGTTTTTATCACAGAGATAATAGTCTTTGTCCAATTGGACAAGAGATAAAGAGGATGGGAAAAGTGGTGCTGTCTTAAACAGTCTCTTAAATCTGTTGTCTATGGTTTTAGGCTTTATGGTCTTAGATCCTTAGTGTCTTAGATTTTAATACTCAATACAGGGATTTTTGAACACAAAACATTTTAAAATCAATCCTTTTGTTTGTTTCTTTCCGCATGCTTACTTTCATTAAGGACACAGTCTAGTTTAATGAGAAACAGCTGTGGAATCAAAATGAATGCCCACAAGCAAAAAGCCTGTTGATTAATATACGAAAAGACTTTCATGCTACATAAGTAACTGCACAATGTGGTAAGTATTATATTAGAGGATGCTGTGGTAACAAGAAGAATTTGACATTGGCAGTGTTAATATTATAAATTATATATTTTTACAGTATTTTTATAGTTACAATAGGTTTATACATTCCCAGTTTCTTTCATATGAATCTAAGTTTATGGATTTATTTCATGAGACAACGTGTATATCTAGGTTTATATCTCACTTAGATTTTCATCTTCATTAATTTTGTCCTGAATGCAGAAAAAATTTTCACCGCATACATAAGGTTTGCGATCAGAAACAGATTACCGCTTTTCATTTCAAGCAAGTAATAGTCGTATATTTGCCTATATTCCAATTCTTACCTCTAGGAAGATTACATAAAAGTCAGTTCATGTGTCCTACACACACAAGAATTCCAAAAAAATGAATCATGGCATTTGTATAGAAGAGAGGGGCAGCTGTCCCCCTCCTCTCCTGGAAAAAGGGAGAAAACCTTTGCTCCTTGGAGAGGAGATAGACGAGAGTTTATCTTCTCACTCAAAATTTTCAAAATGTACATAAGTCTTTTCAGGAATCAGATAATCCTAATGTCTTCAGTTTAACAACTCTGAGATGTCTCCAAACACCCAGGTCTCATCACTCCTTGAAATGTAAACATATGCCTTCAGAGTTAGGAGTTCTCTTTTTGAGTTCTCACTATCTCCACTGTTACAAATTGCCTTCTGAGCTTATTTTTAATCCAGGACCCAAAGTTTCAGTATAATTTCAGTAAAAATGACCATAGTGCAGAAACACAAAATTTTTTCTTTACACACCATACATCACATGCAAATATAGGAATTACATTTGATTATATTCAAGAATGTGAACCAACTCCAATCTGCATAAATCTCAATTATAATGAGATACTATATGTTAAGTAAAATAAAATGATCACCTGCATTGGACATTGCCAGGAGGTGACCCTCTTTCCAAGATGTGCTTTTTTTCAAAGGACAAATGTAGTTATTTTAAGTTATTTGGTTTTTCTTATGCCTTTGTTTGATTATGGTTTGTTAATTTTCTTGGTATATGGTAGGAACATGTTGGAAGCAAAGAAGTTGTTTTAGGTTATTTGTTTTTCTTAATCATCTGCTTTTTTTTTATTTGAAATGCTGTGTTTTATTTTGCTGTTTGTTTTAATTTTTTGATAAATAAAGTTAAAGAATTAAAAAAAAGCAATTGACCTTCAGGTGGTTTCTGAGAAAATGGAACATTCCCTACAGGGTTGCTGATAATCAATACCTGCTGATAAAACTAGCTTTGGTCCAGTAGAGATAGCTTATCAGAATGGACAAGCATACCATACTAATCAATGTATATCTGCTCCCCACTTTGTAAGACCTCCCAATGTAAAATGGACACTTAATGTCAGCCAATCAGAATACTGCCTCACTTTTTTCTGTGTTCACCCTATATGTGTTTCTCATTTCTACTCTCTCTGAAGAGCTCCTTCTATTTTCTAAATGGGATGCTGGCTAATTCATGAATCTCTCAATAAAGCTAGGAGATTCCAAATGGCATAAAAACTTTTTCTTTTACTATATTATTGTCATAATTTCATAAATAAAATCTCTTATAATTTTCTGACCACTGGCTATTTCTGGCCTGTAACCCGTATCCAGTTTTGCACTGAGTCTAAGAGAGTTCTGGAAAACCAGAGATGATTGCCTTTTGGAAGACTGAGAGTGGGCTATGGCAAAGCTAATTTTATTTAATTTCTTACTGGACCCAATATAAACTCTCATATAACTTTTATAAACGAAATACAAACCATGTGCTAAAAAATTAAGTCAAAGATCATACTTGAAATAAAGCTAGATTTCTAAGTTTCAGATCAAAGATATTGGAAATATTTTGATAATGGACTCCAAAGATCACTGTTAGGACATACTTAAATAATGCTTCATAAGAGTTTCTTGTTTCAGATACAACAAAGAGGAACCTCATTTTTCTTTTTATCCACATGTTCAATCATTTGCTGTTTCAAGCCCATTCAAAGATAAAACTGCTAAAAAAGCAAAATTTATCTTTGAAGAGTTAAACTTTTTAACCTTTGAGTTAACAAAGAAGGTATTTGTTAAGGTGAAATTGATATTAAAAATTTGGATTAAAATTTGTTATTACAATTGTTAAACTCACTTTCAACTCGAATTTTTAAAATTACTTTTCAAAATTCTGAAACTGAAATCAACCTTTCTTTGTCTTTGGACAAATACTTCCACTTAATAAGGACACAGATTCACAACAAAGACTTTTCTATGACCACCACTTACGAAAGTACACATTAATTAAAACAGTAAAATCATTTTAATAAGACATTAAGCATTGGGACATTAAATGTTCATTTTAATGCTGATGTAAGTTTGTATTTGCATTCTCTCATGTTTCCTAGGTAGTTAATAACACCTCACCCATCCCACCAGACTATTGTATAAACAGATAAAAGCAAAGGCTTTCAAATCCAAGGAATTCTATTAACACAAAACAAAGAAAACCCATCCTGCTAATAAACTTATTCATTCTAAACTGACTCATGACATTTTCAGTGTAACAACATGTGACCGTCCTTTCTGTTGCTAAATGTGAAGATGTGATTTGTAGTCTATATGACTGCTGTGCATTTATTTATAAGTGCTCATTAAAATTTGAGTATAAGAATATAATTCAAAAAATCTGTGTTTTTCTGAGGTGACTCCAGTTGAATGTTTGATTGCAAGAGGATCAAACAGTTTTAGTGTAAGGATATCTACTTATGCTAATTTTCTCAATAAAAAAATTTACAAAGACAGCCTGTTTTAGCAAGATATACAGAGATAAAATAAATCAATTTTCTCTGGATTTTGTTTTCTTGAACATGCTCTTTTTAAGCTATAATTTTGTTCCTCTAGAAAATAAAAAAAATTCCATAAGCAGAACTGAACATACGGGAGCAGGGATTAGCACTTGTTTCTGGGACCATAATCTGATTTTCATTTGAACCATGTGATTTTCATTCATATGTGCTATTTTTTGCAAAGGAAAGTAATGAAGCAAATACCCACCAACCCTAGGACAAATAGATTAACATGTTTTTTCTACTACCCGGCAGTAAATAGATAAGTATGTGCTAATATTATTTCTTACCTTTCCCTTTCAAGGTATCTAATTGGGGTTGTGGACAGCATTTGGTATCATAAAGTAAACAAAGGTATTAGTTTGTGTGAGAGTCAAACTGATTAAAGCAACCTCATTAATACATATTGAATGAAAGGAACTAAGTAGTCATAACAGAAAGTAAAAATAAAACTGTTTTATTATTGCAAATTGTTTATTAAAATTAGATTTTTTAAAAATGTAGATCATCAAATAAAGTCCATTGTGGCCAAAGAAAATTAAGCTTTTTTTAACTGATGATTATAGCCAGAAATCTATTTAAGACACCAAAGTAAAAAATATCATTTGATTAGAGATTAATCGTAAAGCTAACATCTATCACTCCATTCATTTATTTGAAATCATTTACTGAATGTCTACTGCATGTTAAGCATTGTGCTAGAAAAATGAGATATAGATTTTGTCCTCAAGGAGTTTTAAAAATATGGCATGATGCAAAGAAACAACATTCACATAATATTTAATTATAATAAAATTAAATTAATCAATCAATTAAAACAATTCTTCATGTAAGGTATTGAGTTTAGATGAGAGGAATTCTAATTGACCAAGATTCTCTCTCTGACCTTAAGAAACTTAATGGTATGGTACATAATACTTTTTCACAATTTAATCCAAGGAGAACATGAAAAGTATTACAAGAGAATTTAATGTGTGAAGTCTCTGCAAATGGGAAAAGAAGGATAGAGAGACTAGGACTCCTTCCTGGATATAACATGATATTTGAAAACCTGACCTTGAAGGAAACATAAGGTATCTAGTCATGGGTGGATAGGGGCAAAAGATACAGAATAAGAAAAGACAGAAAGACAGGAAACTGCAGGATCAATTTGTAGAATCCTGAATAATTGTGTTTGGTGGAAAACAATACACATGCATGGAAGTGAGCAGTGAAGTTGGATCATGGATGCAGTTAGATCATGAAGAACCTTAAATAGCAGGGAAAGAGTTTGGGCTTCATCTCACACATAAATGGAGAGGTAATGACTTTTTTTAATCACAAGAATGACATAATTAAAATTATTCTGGAAGGAGGAAAAAGAACTTGGAAAAATAGAGTCAGACAGCTTGGACAAATTAGCAATTAGAAATAATTGAGACAATATTGCAATCATATAGGAGGGATATTGATCTAAGATATAAACCATAGAGTAGAATTAGGCAGATGAAAATGGAAGACAAGGTAGTTATATCTAAAGGACTTGGAGACTAGATGTGGGAAGTGATGGAGGAGGTGGAGGAGCCAAAGGCAAATGTGGGTGGTAACTAATGTTAATTGCTGTAGAGATATCAGGAGGCTGATGACTGTTGGGGCTTGAATCATGTACCCTACAAAAGATATGTTCAAGTCTCAGGCTCAAGTCCTAATTCACATTCCTGTGGGTGTGAATCCATTTATAAATAGGACATTTGAAGATGTTATTATTAAGATGTATACTCATTTGTGAATAGAATCCTCAGAGATCCAATTTAGATGAGTTAAAATTCAAACAGGGTGGGCCTTAATCCATATGACAGGAGTTCTTATAAGGCACAGGCAATTTGTATGCATTCAGAGAAAATTGCAAGAGAACAAGGAGACAGATCACCAAGGATTGCAGTAAGCCAGCACCAGAATGTTACAGATTCTAGGAGAAAGTCTGGCCTGTCAAAACCTTGATTTTGGATGTCTAGCCTCCAAAATTATGAGACAATAAATTCTTGTTCTTTAAGTCAGCCCATTTGTGTATAAAGGAAAGTCAGGTCTGTGATAAAGGATGTAATGGCTGGATCATTTTTCATTGTTCATGTATTTATTAATCTACTCAGCTCTATTTTCATTTTGCTCACAAACAGGGAAACAGAGTACCATAGCAGCCCATTGATGGTAATTGGAGTTAAAACCAAAATGGTTTGAGTGTCATCAATGCCACTTTCCAGGTGTGTGAGATTGAGCAAATTACTTAACTTCCCTAAACCTTGGTTTCCTTAGTTTTTAGAAGGAAAACAGGCACCTACTTGTTTTCAGAATTAAATATGACAATATACATAAGAAAGCTAATAGAGCTATAGTTAGCACCAATAAATTCTAATTTAAATATGTAGTTAATGTGGTGATGGCATAGAAATTATAATTTTCCTGAATTAGGGGATTTGGAAACAAGGTAAACTGATGTGCTTGGCTTCTTTTCCTTCTACTCCCAACACCAAGCTTTTTATCCTGAGAGCCAAGCAGCTGCTCAGACACATTGGTGATTATATGTAACTGAGGTCTTGGACTCTGTTGGGGGGAGGTGGGAAGTCCCAGCAGGGAGAAGGATCCCAGGGCTTTTTCTCTTGGGGGTTGGTTAGATGATGGAAAAATTTACAGAGTGTATGAATTTGCAAATTCTTAGAGACAGAAGGTAGAGTACAGGGTACTGGGGTGGGGGGAGGAGAAGAAAGGGGAAGTTGAGGCATAATGGGTGCAGGGCTTCTATTTGGGGTGATGGCAAAGTTCTTGTGATGAAGAATGGTCGAGGCATGCACATACTGTGAGAATGACTAATTCCACTCTATTATATGCTGAAGAGTGGTTGAGATAGTAAAGCTCATGTTGAATATGTGTTTCCACAACTAAAAGAGACAGAGAGAGATTAAAGAGATGTTAACAACTAAAGGCAACACATTATCTTAAACTGGATCTGAAATAACGATTGAGAAAGTGCTCAAAAAGACATTATAGGGACATATGAAAAAATTGGAGTATAAACTGTGTGACGGTTCATTTCATATGCCAACTTGGCTAGGTTATGGTGTCCAGTTATTTAAACAATCAAGTACTGACCTGATTGTTACTGTGAAGGTTATTTCATGGATTTAAATCATTGGTAACTTGATTGCATCTTAATGGCTGATTACATTTACAGTCAACTAAAGAGATTGTCTTCAGCAATGAGAGGAGTCTCCTCATTCAATCAGTTGGAGGCCTTAAAGTGAGCACTGAAGAGTTCAGTAGTCAGAAAGAATTTATATCTCTACTTGAGCCAGCCAGCTTTTCCTGGGGAATTCAGCATCACATTCATAAGTTTCCAATGTGTGGCCTGCCTATGGAATTCGAGTTGCCTAACTACACTGTTGCATGAGCCAATTCTTATAATAAATAACAATATTTACGTATACACATATATCCTGTTGGTTCTCTTTCTCTAAAGAAGCCTGTCTGACATAGACTTTAAGCTTTGTTTCAATATTAAAGTTCTTGAATTTGAAAACTCTACTTAAGATGGTTACATAATTGAATATCCTTGTTTTTAGGAGATATACATGGAAGTATTAAGTGTTCAAGGATCATGTTGTATACAACCTACTATCAAATGTTTAGAGAACAGATGAATAGAAAGATATTCAGTTGTATAGACAGATTGTTATGGCTAATGTAGCAAAACATTAAAAATTGGTGGATATGGGTATCTAGTAGGAGGGTATGCTGGAGTTCTCTGTATGTTTCCATTATTTTTCGACTGTGTAAGTTTGAAATTATTTCAAAATGAAATGTTTTTAAAAATAAAATGATAGAAAAGAGAGAGAAAATATATATGTAGTGGGAAAAAACATGGGATAGGTTGGGATGAGATAGAAGAAGAGATGGGAAGAAAGAAATTGTGGGAAATGAATACAAATAAAGGCAAAGAAGGGAAAATAGAAATGTGAAAACTTGCTGTGAGAGTGGCTGGTACAAATAGTTTCAGTTATATAATCTGAGGCCAGATGGGACACACACTATTGGAACCCCAACAAATAGTACATTATAATTCCACTTTCCTGAAAATTATATTAAAATGGCATACAAAGCACTTTTGCTTTTTTATTCTTCAAAACTGTTCTCCCACATCCTTGTTCTGGTTTGTTCTTGTCAACAATTTTTTTGTGTGTGGAAAAAAGGTTCTTTTAGTTGCAACTTTTATTGGCACCTGGGAAAGTTACAAACACAGCAACCATGTCCAAGTCCTCACCTATCCCTCTCCTTTCTTCCTCTTGTTTGTTTGTGTGCAGGTGTCTAGTATGTTTCCATTTAGCAAGAGACCACAAGCAGCCTGAGGGAGATGTTAAATCTCAATCAGCCCCAGTTGCTGATCAGGGCACAAAGGTCACTTGATGAATGCTTTTTGCTCATTAGCAGGGCTGATCCTCATAGGATGTGTAAAAACCAACCATGTGGGCAGCACAAGTGTCTGTCATCTCTCCAAGGCAAAGCAGGGCACACAGATCTGCCATCCACTGACCATGACCCAAGCAATGGCCTCACCAGGGGAACATCCATGATGAGATCACTTTGCCTGATATTTTGGAGCCTTTGAACTGTGTGAGTAGTAAAGTGGCCACTCACTGAAAGTCTGGGTTGTGCCTGGGCATGGGTTTACACAATGCATGATATAGCAACTTGCTCCACAGTACCTGTGATTAAAATATGTACTGTTAATTTTAAAATTTGAAGGATTGGCAATGCATTTTTCTTCCAAGCTGACTCAAATAGAGCTTTTCAATAATTTTTCTATAAGGCTTGAAATGACAGAAATCTTGCACTGTGGTGGTTCCATTCATGTCTTAAAATAGCCATGCTTAATATAAAATATTGAAAATATGTAATACTAATGTAGGTGTAAGTAGAAGTTTTCTATTCTTTACAAAAATTCAGGGTTCAAGAAGATGAGATTATCTGTTATATGCAATTCTTATTCATTTAGAAATTATATACGGTCTAGGAATATAAGGAGAAAATGACAGAAACATATTGTTAGCCTGAGATTTTGAAACATCCTTTCTTGAGCCTTGTAGACCTAGTAAACATAAATATGTGGATATAGAGTAGTAAATAATAGTAATGATAATAAAGTTTATCAATACATTATATTATACATATAATATATAAAATAAATATACATGTTTTTACATGCTCATATAACATAAACATGCCATAAAGTCCTTCAATCAGAAAATACTACCCATATTCTTAAAATCTATGGCAATAAAACCTCTTGTCAATGACAAAAATAAAAAACAACCCCAACCACATGGAATTTAAACACTCTCCTTAACACTTCTTTGCTCAAAGAGGAAACAAAAATAAGTACAATAAAATGCCAATATAAGATAGTTAAAACACCACATATCAAAATATGGAATTGTGGAAATTGACCAAAATTTACCTTCAGCAACAAAATAAAGGATAACCATAAATATTGACATAACTATAAAAGGAAAAAACAGAAGAAATAAAAACTTTAAAACTCTCAGATTGTGACATTGAAGAAATGCCCACAAAACAAACCTGCAGTATGTATAGGACGGAATTAATGCATATGAAACAAGAAATTTTGAATTTTGAAAAGTACAACAGTGGTTCACTGAAAGTAATAAGTGCATTGATAAATTGAAAACATATCTTGTGATTTGAAGATATCAAGCTGGACATATATTACAACTTGATCATTACAGTCTAGGAATATAGAAGAATATTACTGACTGCATTAATGGTGATTTAGTGGAGGTGGAACCTAGAAGCCAAAATGAATCAGAAGTAATAGGATAATTAGTTGTTCTGCTAAGAACAGACATAAAGAACACTCATAAAGGACAAGCAGCAGCATCAATATGAACTACCACCAGGCAGTATAATTAGTAAAGGAACTAAGACTGGAGAATTTAGACTAAGAGCTAGAGACCTTTGGGGTCAAGAAGATATCAACCTTCAAATGATCACAAGTAGGATCATATCATCTAATCTCACTTTACGGGTGGAAACCTTGGCCACAATATCTGTTCACTAACTAAAGCACAAACTAAGGCAGTAGTCTTATAGGGAATCAAAACTACTAAAATGGGCCTATCACTCAGGAACACCAGAAATCAAAGAAAATCAACACCATGAAAAAGCAACAACAAATTCAAATAATGGAAGAAGCAATTTCTAAATAAGTAGAATTGATCTAATAATCAGAACAAATCTTTGAAACACATATATTTATTTTCTTCAGAGAGATAAAGAAGAATGTTGAATATGGGAAATAAACAAAAAAGGACAGAATAAAACCTCCAAATAGGAAAACAAACTAATTGTATCTCATGCAATTGGAAAAGATCATTGTTGATTCCATCAGGTGTCTATCACTACAGAACAAACTACTACAAAAATTATTGGCTTGAAACAACCATTTTGTTTAGCTCCTGATTCCATGAGTCTGAGGTTTCTACTTGTCAGCCAAGTTGGAATTTAGAGCTAGGATCTCTCAAGCATTTATGGTCAGCAGTCAGGTCAGCTGATGGCTGAATGATCTAGAATGACTTCACTTACCTGTCTGGTAAGTTAACAGGCTATTGACCCAAGCACTTCATTTATCCTCCTTTTCCAACCCAGCTCGGCCCCAAGACTGAAGAACATGCCAGACATTGAGTTAGACATGAGTTTAATTAGGACTTACAAACAGAAGATGGTCCCAGAGTGGCAGCAAAATGGGGAAAATGGAAATTAGCTCTCTGCAATAGGTAGGGAGTGCAAAGGGCAGCTTATAAGAGTTTAGGACAAAGACATTCTATAGGGTATGAGAACAAAGTTTCAGCAGAGTCTCATGACATGGGAGTCTGGAGGTTTGTTATCAACAGTGATCAGGAGTGGAGGGGAGTTTTAATGCTTTGTTTATGTTACCATCTATTTTACTTTCTTCTATGGGGAGGTCTTAAGATCTTCAAAATCTGTCCCAGTCAAGCAGGCTGCTACATGCTGTGGGGCCTCATTACCCATTAGGGAGGGGAAGTCTGGGCTCTGGGTCCCCATAATCCACCCCCACACAGCAGACAACAGTGACCATAGGACAGACATTGCATCCATATTCCACAATATAAGAGACCAGAGAACACTAGGAGCCACACACACAGAGAGAACAAACTTACAAAGAGATGCAGCCATGACCAAGAAAAGGAATTAAACCATTTAGACAAGGGGTCCACTAATAATTGATCAATATTATGTATGTGCTCTTGTATATGATTTAAAACTTGTGAAATATTGTGCAAATGATGAAGAATATATATGCAGCACTGCACATTAATTAAGCCATAGGTGCCTCCCTGTGCTGCAATGAGGATATCTAAGGCCACTGTATTTTGTAAAACTACATTTCTAAGCTGTGTGGTTTCCTCATTTAGCAAGGATATAGCTACTTTGGAATCATCATTAAGTGCTTGGGCAGTGTGATTGACTAAAGTTGCCACATGTTTTTCAGTAACTATTGCAGCTCCAACTAGTAAGGATAGCTAAAGGATAATACCATACAACTCCCAAGAATTTGACAGAGGAGCCAGGGCCTTGCAGTTTGTCACTATTGACTGCCCACCCCCAAATCTCAGTGTGAGTGAGCAATGACTCTAAGGCTTTCTTTAATTCTGAAAGAGAGTCACTGGTTAACATGACATCATCAATATAGTGAAATAGAGTTACACTTGCAGACTTTTCCACTCAACCAAATCCTTTGCCACAAGACTGGCAGATGGTTGGGCTATATACATAGCCTCAGTGAAGCACAGTAAAAGTCCATTTTCAGCCTAGTCAGGAGAAGGCAAATGCAGGCTGCCTTGATTTTTCTAGGGAGATACTAAAGAAAGCATTATCAAGATCTGATACAAAATGATATTGACATAGTTAGGTACTAATGTCTTGTAATAAACCAGCAATACTTGGGACTGTGTCATGCAGTTGTGGTGTTACCTTGTTTAACTCCCAATAATCCACTGTCATGTGCCATGTTCCATCAGGCTTTTGTACTGAACATACAGGGCTATTGAAAGGGCTATGGATGGGTATTATTAACCCCACCAGCTCCAACTCTTTGATAGTGGCTGAGATTTCTTGGTGACCTCCTGGAAGTTTATATTGTTTTATAGTCATGACACTCCATGGTTGGGGTACTTTTATAGGGGACCATTTTGCCTATCCCTTTAAGACTGCTTTGATCATTCTACACAGGAGGCATAATTCCCCCTCTAACAGTATGTTACATGCTATTCTGTAGATCAATTCCTAAAATATATTCTGGTATAAGGGAAATATATACCACATACACTTGGAGGAGGGGGCAATCCCTCAACTTGTAAAGTTAGATTGTGCTGCTTTACCTGAATTGTTTTCCCCTCATAGCCATCTATAGTCAGTTCTGGCCCATGGAATCAGACTACAGTCCCATAGATTACGGTACATTCAGCTATCATAGCTATTGGTGCTAACACTTCCTGCTGTTTAGTAGGGGATCAGCAAATGGTTAATTCTACATGTGGCCTCTGATCCCAGGGTTTCCTGACTATTGTTTGGATCCAGAGATCTTGATCCCCTGCCCTATGGAAGAGGAAAAGGTCTTACCATGCCTCTTCCTGGTGAGCAGAGAGCTCCTGGACTCAGGATCTAAATGGTTTCTTTCCTGATTTTCTTTCTCCCTCAGAGGCTTGGAAGCTCACTTTAGTAAATCTTTGGTCCTTAGGCAGTTTGCTCCATAGGTTTGCCAGAACTGCATTAGGTTGCCTATCTATAGCTTCTATCTCTGTGCCTGCAGTGATGAAATCCACCCACATCTGCTTGCAGGATACCTGATTAGGGCTGTCATGTCCCCAGGGAACCTTTCCCATTGCTCTTATTCCTGCCCCCTTTTCTCATAGCCTCTCTGACTCTCTGAGGTCAGCTATAGCCTGAAAAGCAAGGGAAATGAACTGTCCTACCAGTGGACTTAGGATAGACATGAGAGACCCATAGTAATTGTTGGGGACAGCATACAATACTATGTCTTTCATTCCTTAGTAACAGCTTCAGCATCAGGACCTATGAAAGCTGTGGCATAAATGGCAATTCATTCCCAACCCCCTTAAAACATCTTGTAGCTCCTCCATATTTTGTCATTGGGGGATATTGTGTGGTATATCCCCTTCACTACACATGCAGCCTTACACCTGTCAACTGGCTGAACCAATATGGAGGTGGCTTTTACATTAGCTGAGGCAGCATAAAAGCATTGTAGCAAAGGGTGGGTTGGAATAGATGCCAATTTACTCATTTCCACTTCAGATAGCACTACTCCCTCTGCTCCATTGTCCCATAACCTCAGAAGCCAATTGGGTAGGGACTCCCTAGATTTTTTTCTATACCACTGCCTAAACCATCCAATTCAGCAGCAGTATAATTTATCATAGTAACATGTAATTTTTGTTCATGGAGTTGTAATTGCTGAACCCCAGGGGATTGATCTTTTGGTGCCTTCCATTTCTGTTGTATTATGAGGGGCACCTGTTGGGCCTCATTGTCCTCCTCTACTTCCCATTCTCCCTTCCCTTCCTCTTCAGAGGAAGAGTCAATGGGGTCTCACACTATGGTGTTCCATCCAAGAGTAGCTAAAATCATCTGCACTTGAGCCCAAGGCAATTTACAGCTTTGACTCAGGCATATCTGCATGCCAGACTCTCTAACTGATCATCCGCTTGGAGCAAGCAATCAGTAGAGAGTCCTTCATTTCTGACTGGGCAAGGTGCTTATCTCTTTCTAGTTTTACTGTCTCTTCTAAATGGTGTGCAGTAGCTTTTGCTGCTTGTACTGCCTTGGTAGCCATCTGTTTCTTCTAACAGGGGTCATGCTATTGCTGCTGCTATTTGGCAGTCTCTTTTCTTCTTACTAAAATTTAGTTGTCCTGCTATTTGTTACAAAACAGCAATCCTGCTGGAGTTTTCAGGGTATCCCTATACTCATATCATGGTCCCCATTCATTCAGGAGGACAGCCTTCTCCACATAGACAACACAGGCTAATTTGGGATTACCACCATGGAGTCTCCATTCCCAGGACTCATGTCCACTATGGATGGTGGCTCTTTGATATCCTGGCTGGATCAACAATTTTTCCAACTCAGCTCAGCCCCAAGGCTGATGAACATGCCAGGCATGGAGTTAGACATGAGTTTAAGTAAGACTTACGGACAAGAGATGGTCCCATGGAGGCAGCCAGTCATAGAAAATAGAAGTGAGTGCTCAGCAAAAAGTGGGGAGTACAAAGGGCAGCTTAAAATAATTTAGGGCAAAGACATTCCATAGGGTATGAGAACAGAGTTTCAGCAGAGTCTTGTGACACAAGGGTCTGCAGGTTTGTTACCAACAGTGATGAGTGGAGGGGTGATTCAATGCTTTGATAATGATACCATCTGTACATACTTTCTTCCTTCAATTTCTGTCCTAGTCAAGCAGGCTGCTTCATGCTGTGGGGCCTCATTCTCCATTAGGAAGGGGGAGGCAAGGTCTTGGATACCCACACCTCCACATGGCTTCCCAGCCACCAACAGGCTAGCTCAGGCTCATTCACATTGTGGTCTCTGGTGCCAAAGCTCACAAGAAAGTGAAAGCAGTTTTGAAGCCTCTGTATCACATTTATTATTGTTCCATTGGCTAAAGTAAGTCACGTGGTTAAACTCAGAGTCAATGTATGAGGGGACTGCCCAAGGGAATAGCATAAGGCAATAATTTGTGGCCATTTTTACAATCTGCTAGATTCTGCCCTTTAGGCACAAATATTCACATATCTCCCACATGCCAAAAATGCTCACACCTCCCATGACCCTGAAGGAATTTCATCCAATTACTAATTAATGCTCAAAGTACCAGACCTCTGGTTTCCAGACTCAGATGAAATGCCTCTTGATTCAGAGAAATATGAACCAAAAAGATAAGTCATCAAGTCACCAATTTTTGTCATCAGTTATATGTCCCTTCAAGACAACTATTCCAAAAGATAGTAGCTGATAAGTAGCTTATGCCCATTTTTCTCAGGTCAGAATTCTCAGTATCAGCTGTGTGGTCCTTCATGTCTAGGTTGATTTAAACTGGGTTTTCTTATGTGTCTGTGGCCAGCTGGTTTGTGTGCTGATGGTTAGAGGACCTTGGGTGACCTTACTCACATTCATATTTCTGGTGATTAGCAGGCAGTGAACTGGGGCACTTTGGTTCTCCTCTACTTGGTTGTCCATAATCTACCAGGCTAACCCTGGCTCTGTTACATGGTAGTCTCAAAGTTTAAGGTGGGCAAACACTTTTTAAGCCACTACTTGTGTCACCATTGTCCTTGCCCCATTGGTCAAAGCAAGTCATATAGTCAATTTTAGAATTATGAAGGGAGTAGAATACCCAAAGTAATAGAAACAGGAAGAGGAAGATTTTGTGACCTTTTTTTTTTTTTTTAAATTTAGACTTTGGATTTTTTTTAATGACTAAATAATATAATAAACATATTTGACATATATAACGGAGGATTTGTGCCAGGATACAGCACAAAAGGATAAAGAGATAGATAATAGAAAAAGTTTAAGGGAATAGAAGATTGAACATCTGATTAATAAGAAATAGAAAGAGAAAGAGAAAGAAAGAGAGAAAGAGACAATAGAAGGATTAGTGGTGTGAAATATTTGACAGAAAAATAAATAGCCAAGGATTTTCCAGGTCTGTTAAAGACAAGTCCTCAGATTGAAAAGCCTATTAAACATATCAACATGAACCAAGCATAAAAGCATAAAAAATCTGGTCCCATTGTAGTAAAAATTTATATTAAAAACAAGAAATCCTAAGAGCTTCCAGACAGAGAAAAGACATTTTACCTGCAATAGAATCAGGAATTAGGTGAACATTACACTAATCACCAATAACTGTGAATGCAAGAAACACAATAAACAATATAATAAAAATATTGGAGGAAAATAATGCTGGAACAAGTATAGAATTCCCTAACAATTATTCAGAATAGAGGTGAAATGGACACTATTTTCAAACCCACAAAAAGACTCAAACAGTTTACCCCTCATAAACTATCTGTGAAAGAATAGGTAGAACTCAGAACAATTAGAAGGTTCTTTGTCTGGTGGGGTGACCCAAATATTCATTCCTGAAGTTTCTTGGCTGTTGGTAGTCTGCCTGGATTGGGTTGTTGCAGTTTTCCATTGACCATAATCACAGGGCATTGTAGTACTAAGAGACACCCCAGGGGATCTCCTGTATTCCAGGAAAACTCTTCTTTACTTCCATTGTGTAGTTGCAGTGCTATTTCCCCTTGATAGTCAGGATCAATCACCCCAGCCAGTACAGTAATCCCCTTCCTTGCCTGTTGATTCAGAGGCATAAGAAGCCCAAAGTGGCCAGGTGGCAGTCTTAACTTCCAGTTCAATGGGATTATTGTATTTCCTGTTGGAAGCACTCCTTCTTTTGAAACAAAGACTTGTAGACCAGCATAGCTTAAGCTTGCAGGGACAGGAAGCAAAAATTTACCTAGTGAATCACTAGGAGGGGTAGTGAGTGGTTCCACTCCTGTTTCCACCCCTTGATTCCTGGACCTGTGAATCCTGGCTATGGGAGAAACAGCACCATAGAGTAGACACTGATTCATTACATACACAGCCTCCTGGAGAACACTGCCCCAGACCTGCAAGGTATTGCCAACTAGTTGGTGCTGTAATTGAGTCTTCAACAGGCCGTTCCACTGTTCTATCAACCTAGCTGTCTCTGGATGATGGGGAACATGTTAAGACTAGAGAATTCTGTGAGCATGTGCCCATTCCTTCACTTCATTTGCTGTGAAGTGGGTTCCTTGATCAGAAGAAATGCTGTGTGGAATACCATGACAGTAAGTCCACAGATAGTAGTTTTGGCAGAAGCATTTCATGCAGGAAGGCAAACCCATATCCAGAGTATGTGTCTATTCCAGTAAGAACAAATCACCACCCCTTCCTTGATGGAAGTGGTCCAATATAATCAACCTGCCACCAGGTAGCAGGCTGATCACCTCAGGGAATGGTGCCATATTGGGGGATGAGTGTGGGTCTCTGCTGCTGGAAGATTGGGCAATCAGCAGTGACCAGGTCATCCTTGGTGAGTGGAAGTCCATGTTGCTGAGCCCATGCATAACCTCCATCCCTACCACCATGACCACTTTGTTCATGAGCCCATTGGGCAATGAAAGGAGTTTCTGGGGTAAGAGATTGATTGATATCCACCAAATGGGTCATTTTATACACTTGGTTTAAAATCTTCTGCTGAAGTCACCCTCTGGTGAGCATTCACATGGGGCACAAATATCTTCATGTTTTTTGCCCACTCAGAAAGGTCTATCCACATACTCCTTCCCCAGACTTCTTTATCACCAATCTTCCAATCATGTTCCTTCCAAGTCCCTGACCATCCAGCCAAACCATTAGCAACAGCCCATGAATCACTATACAAATGCACCTTTGGCCAGTTCTCCTTCTAAGTGAAGTGAACAACCAGGTGCCCTACTCAAAGTTCTGCCCACTGGGAAGATTTCTCCTCACCACTGTCCTTCAGGGACATCCCAGAAATGGGCTGCAGGGCTACAGCTGTCCACTTTTGGGTGGTGCCTGCATGTCATGCAGAACCGTCTGTAAATCAGCCCGATTTTTCTCTTCCTCAGTCAACTGATTGTAAGAAACTACCCAAGATGCCATAGCTATGGGCTGGGAAAAAGAAGGTAAAGTGGGAGGAGTGGGGGCCATAGGCATTTGGGCCCCTTCCTTATGTAACTTTACTTGTGCCTTCAGGACCTGCTCAAGCTCTATCTCATATATACAATTTCCACTTTATGATGGAGTGCTGCTATGCATGCCTAACTTTATGGCTTGGTGGGTTGGAAAACACCGAGCTCACAATAGGTAACTTGGGTCTCATGGTAACTTGGTGGCCCATGGTTAAACATTCTGTCTCTACTAAGGCCCAGTAGCTGTTTCTCAAATGGAAAATAGTTATCTGCAGAGGATGGTAAAGCTTTACTCTAAAATCCTAAGGGCCTGCATTGTGATTCTCCTATAGGAGCCTGCCAAAGGCTCCAAACAGCATCTCTATTTGCCACTGACACTTCAGCACCATTGGGTCAGCTGGATCATATGGTACAAGTGGCAGAGCAGCTTGCATAGCAGCCTGGACCTGTTACAGATACTCATCTTTTTCCAGTCCCCACTCAAAACTAGAAGCTTTTCTGATCACTCAGTAAATGGGCTGGAGTAGCACACCCAAATGAGAAATACATTTTCCCCCAAATCCAAAGAGGTCAGCTAAGCATTGTGCCTCTTTTTGGTCATAGGAGGGGCCAGATGCAACAGCCTATCCTTCACCTTAGAAGGGATATATCTCAACAGGCCCCACACCACTGGACACCTAGAAATTTTACTGAGGTGGAAGGCTCCCATATTTTTGTTGGATTTATCTCCCATCCTCTGACATGCAAATACCTTACCAACAAATCTAGAGTAGTTGCTACTTCTTGCTCACTAGGTCTAATCAACATGATATCATCAATATAATGGACCAGTGTGATGTCTTGTGGGAGGGAGAAATGATCAAGATCCCTGCGGACAATATTATGACATAGGGCTGGAGAGTTGACATAACCCTGAGGTAGCACAGTGAATGTAAACTGCTGGCCTTGCCAGCTGAATGCAAACTGGTTTTGGTGATCATTACTAACAGCTATTGAGAATAAAACATTTGCCAGATAAATAGCTGCATACCAGGTACCAGGGGAAGTGTTGGTTTGCTCAAGCAATGATACCACATGTGGAACAGAAGCTGCAATTGGAGTCACCACCTGGTTAAGGTTATGATAATCCACTGTCATCCTCCAAGACCCATCTGTTTTCTGCACAGGCCAAATAGGAGAGTTGAATGGGAATATAGTGGGAATCACCACCCCTGCATCCTACAAGTCCTTAAGAGTGGCATTAATCTCTGCAATCCCTCCAAGAATCCAGTATTGCTTCTGGTTTATTATTTTGTTAGGCAGGGATAGTTCTTGTGGCTTCCACTTGGCCTTTCCCACCAAAATAGCCCTCATTCCACAAGTCAGGGAACCAATGTGAGGATTCTGCTAATCACTGAGTATGTCTATTCCAAATATGCATTCTGGCACTGGGGAAATAATCACAGAATGGGTCTGGGAACCCACTGGACCCACTGTGATATGGAGCTGAGCTAAGACTCTGTCGATCACCTGATCTCCATAAGCCCTAACTCTGACTGGTGGGCCAAAGTGATGTTTTGGATCTCCTGGAATTAATGTCACTTCTGAACCAGTGTCTAATAATCCATGAAATATCTGATCATTTCCTTTTCCCCAATGCACAGTTACCCTAGTAAAAGGCTGTAGGTCCCCCTGGGGAAGACTGGGAGGAAGATTAACAGTATAAATTTTTGGCAGTGAAACACGGTCCTTCCCCAAGGGTACCTGGCCTTCCCTCATTCAAGGGGCTATGAATCTGTAAACTGTCTCAAGTCTGGGAATTGATTAAGGGGCCTTGATTCTCTGCTTTTGTAATTCAAGGGAGACTTCTGTTCATTTGACCTAGAATTCTTCTGCTTATATAGTTCAAACAAGAATTTAGTCAATTACCCATCTATTTTACTACTTGGTGCTCCATGATCTACTACTCAATGCCATAAGTCTCTGTGAGTCAGATTATTTTGATTGCTGCTTTGAACCTGTTTTCCATTATGGTAGCCATGCCCACCTTGTCTGTGGTGATTAACTGCAGCCACTTGGCTTCTGCTGACTCAGGATCCAATTATTCTCATTGTGTTTAAAGATTCCAGCTAAGTGACAGCAGTTCCTACAGTAATATCTGATCTACAGAGAAGGGTAACTACAGAGCCCTTCAGGGATGATGGAGCCAGTCTCACAAATTTATTCCTCACACTCCTGGTAAAAGGTGTGTCCTCTGGACATTCCAGGGGTGTGTGAGCAAGTCTTCCATGATAAATACACTCTAACATTCCAGTCTAAGCCTTTGAATCCCCTCCTCTACATTGTATCAGAGCAGTTCTAGCATTTCAACCTCTGGTAATGCCAGCCACCTTTTGATCCATGTTTCAGCCAACCACCCAAACAAAATGTTAATGCCCTTTCTAACCCCTCAAGGTACAACACTGAATGTGGAATCTCTGCTTAGTGGGCCCATATCAGTAAATTCAGCCTGATGCAACTTTATATTCCTTCCACCATTATCCCACACCCTTAATGTCCATTCCCACACATATTCCCCCAATTTTTGTCTGTATAAGTTGGAAAACTCATACTGTTCTTTTGGAATATAGCATACTTCCTCATGAGTCACACTTTGTACCTCACCCTTCAGGGCTTGTTGGGACTTTAGTCTAGTTATAGGTCTTGAAGCAAAGACTGGTGGTGGGGGTGGGACATGAAAAGAGTTAGAAGTATCCCTCAAACCATTTACCTCAGGACATTCTGTTGCATTTTTTGTCTCTTAAAACAGGATTAATCTCTCCAGACAGAGGAGTGAAGCTGCTTCCTCAGGGGAGGTGATTACAGGATTAGTAGGCACTGAAGGGTTAATCTCTTTATGTGGAGGTTGGATGGCAGGCTCCTTAGGGCAGGCTGTAGGTGGGGTGCTGTTTCCTTAAGACAGCCCTCTACATGTAAATCTAACAATGACTCAGCAGAATCCAGGGTTGCAATGCCCTCACTGACATTATTATCAATCCATATGTCCCCATTCCAAGTTTTGGGATGCCATTCTTTTCCAATCAGACACCCTGAGAGGTTGAGATTTTAGTTTACATTGTAAATCTGCTACTCACACAGTGAGAGTCTGCATCTGGTTTTCAGAAATCTTAAGTCTGCAGCCACAGGAAATAAGATTTTCTTTCAGGGCACAGATAGAAACCTTTACATCTGTCATATGGCATTTAAGTTTTAAATTTGAAGCCTTTAGCTCATCCCTTTCTCTTACAACTTTATCCAATGTATCTAAGAGCAGCCAGCCAACATCATTAGACCTCTTAATGCTGCAAAACTCTGTGAAGGTGTCAAAAACACTGTCACCCAGAGCCTTGCTTCATACAAGAATATGATTAAGAGAATCAAATGGTGCTATTTTGCATATCTCCTTTGCCAACTCATGCCATGGACTGTCAGTGCCCTCTTGATTATTGGAAATGGAGTCATTAGTGCCTTTGAATCTAATCAGAATAGAAAGCAAATTGTAAAAGCCCATTTTAAGATTCTGTTTCTCAAGAACCACTCCTAGTACCAAGTTGTATTAGTTAGGGTTCTCTAGGGAAACAGAATCAATGAGAGATATTTATGAATGTAAGATTTATAAAAGTGTATCACACAACTGTGGGTATGCATGAGTCCAAATTCCATAGGGCAGGAAGCAAACTGGCAACTCCAATGAAGATGTTCAATGAACTCCTCAGAAAACAAATGCGCAACTTTGACAAACTCCTCAGGAAATGAACTGGCAGGTTCAATGAATGTGTTCAATGAAATCCTCAGGAAATGAACTGACAACTTTGACAAATGTGTTCAATGAACTCCTCAGGAAATGAACTGGCAACTTTGATGAACTCCTCAGGAAATGCTTTGCTGGTCAGCCAAAGAAGTGAAGGTCCTCTGTCTATCTTGCTTAAAAGTCTTCAACTGATTGAATGTATTAAATCCAGCCAACTGCATTCTCTTATTGTGGAAGACATGCCCTTCATTGATATCATCAGTCACAGCTGCAGCCAATTGACTGGTGATTTAATAAACCAGCCTGTTGGTTTATTAACCAGCCACAAACATCCTCACAGCAATAGTTAAGCCAGTGCTTGCTTGACCAGACAGCTGGGTACCATCACCTGGTCAAGTGGACACCTGAACCTAACCATCACAGTCACTGTCAGCTTCCAATGGCCATCTTAAAATTATTCCTCTCAGCTGCAGCTTCTTTGAAGTCCTTCTGTTTCTGAGCTTTTATAGGGCTCCAGTATACCTCCATGGAAACAATCCCATCAACAGGTCACACCCTAATCAAAGGTGTTACTAGTCACATCTGCATGGAGAGAATCAAAAGGTTCCAACCTAATCAACTCTAATACATCTGCCCCCAGAAGATTTCTCCAAAGAACATGGTGTTTTGGGGGACATAATATATACAAACCAACTCAGGGAGTATGGGATGTTTTGGGTGCTATTTTTATTTTTAGTCTTATTTTTATTTTCTTTTTGAGCAATGAAAATGTTTAAAAATTGATTATAGTTATAAATGCACAACTGTATGATGATACTCTTTGGATGTTTATCTGCTGTGCTGATTTGGATGTCTTATGGCCCCCAAAATGCCATTATCTTTGATGCAGTCTTGTGGGGGCAGATTGATTAATCCTTTTGATTAGGGTGTGACCTTTTGATTGGATGTTTCCATGAAGATATGACCCACCCAACTGTGGGTGATGACTTTGATTGGATAATTTCCATGGAGGTGTTACCCCACCCATTCAGGGTGGGTCTGAATCAAATCACTGGAGCCATATAAATGAGCTGACAAACAGAAGGAACTTAGTGCAGCTGTGAGTGACATTTTGAAGAGGAGCTGCAGCTAAGGGAGGACAAAATGCCCTAAAAGCAGCATTTTGGAGAAAACCATTTTGAAACGCAATGTGGGAGCAAGCAGATGCCAGCCATGTGCCTTCTGAGCTCATAGACGTTTTCCAGATGCCAATGGCCATCCTTCAGTGAAGGTACCTTATTGTTGAAGCCTTACCTTGGACACTTTATGGCCTTAAGACTGTAACTTTGTAACCAAATAAACCCCCTTTATAAAAGCCAATCCATTTCTGGTGTTCTGCAAAATGGCAGCATTAGCAAACGGGAACATCTGTTATGCCAACATATCTCAATAAAATTCCATAAATAAAAAGAGTCACCCCCAGAGAACCTCTTTTGTTGGTCAGACGTGGTCTCTTTCTCTCAGTCAACTCTGCAAATAAACTCACTACCTTTCCCCTAAGTGGAACGACTTCCAAAGTTGAACCTGGCCCTGGCCTCATGGGATTGAAAAAGCCTTCATTTCCAAAAGAGGGAAATGAAATGAAACAAAATAAAATTTCAGTGGCTGAAAGATTTCAAATAGAGTTGAAAGGTGATTCTGGAGGTTATTCTTATGCATTACATAGATATTCCTTTTTAGTTTCTAGTGTATTAGAAGAGCTAGAAGAAAATATCCAAATCTGTTGAACTGTAATCCAGTAGACTTGATTCTTGATGGTAATTTTATTTTTATAGAGCTTTTATTGTGTGACCATGTGATTGTGAAACCTTGCAACTGATACTCCCTTGACCCAGTGGGCAAATGAGTAATAAAATATTGACAAAAAATACATAAATAATAGGGGGGATAATGGCATATGGAATGGCTTCTGTGTTATTTTTTATGTTTATTTTCATTTTTTTCTTTAATTTAGAGTAATGAAAATGTTTTAAAATTGATTGTGGTGATGCATACACTACTATATGATGACACTGTGAGCCACTGATTATACACTTTGAATGGATTATACGTTGTGTGAATATATCTCAATCAAATTGCATTAAAAATGAGTAACTTCTATTTTCTTTTGTAAGTGTATTAACTAATGTGTATTTTCCCACTCTATAACAATTATGTCCTTTTGCATTGTCTGTTTTTTTTTTTTTAAGCAACATGTGTTTGGATGAATTTTTTTCCAATTAATCTAAATTGAAAGTCATTGTTTTAATTTAGTGAATTTAACCATTTGCATTTGTGTCATGACTGATGTACCTCTGTAAATGTTTAAATATCAATCTTTATAAAAGAGCAAGGCAACAAGGAATGACATGCCTTTATTCTTTCAATATTTATATGTTAGTTACAGGTGAGACAGGAACTAAACATTTTTAAGTGACAAAACTTGTTTAGGCCAGTGATTTCTTTTTAAATAGATTCATATTACAGTTAGTGGATATGTATCCCAAATTTAGTCTTAGTTCTATGGGATAGTTTTTGTTTTCTTTTTTAATTACATAAATAGTATGTTTCTGCACAAGTATTATAATTGAAAGATGTGAAAATCCATGTTAGAAGAGGCTGCTCAGAGTCTATTTTTAATCAGTCTATGTTTAAAAACTATGACATCCATACAGAACTCTTAAAAAAAAAAAAAGCAAAAAAGCCTTATGTGTTTGTATGTACTCACCTAATTATATTGGAAATATAAATATTTCTTGAGTATAAATGTATAATATGGTTTGTTTAAAAATATAATTTTTAACAGCACTTTGACTTTTTAATTATTTGCTCTAATTTATCAGAATGAATTGCTCCAAATCACTTTATCCCATCTGTTTCCTTTTATCACTTTATATAAAAAAATAAGGCCAGTGAATATTTTACTTAAAGCAGTTCATTATAATTATATAAAAATGCATTCTAATTTTTTAAAAATTCAAGTCTACAATATGAAATTATAAGTTTTAAAGTAAACCATTTGGTTTCTTGCATCTTGCATTTTTTCAAACCATCTGGTAGAACTTCAAGGAGTGCCAATAATATCAAAAAATAAATTTCAAGGAAACCTCCTCTATCTAGAAAATGATCAAAGTTCTAAGTGAGGAGTTGGTATATATATATAGACATAGAAAATAAGTGGAAAATGCTCCAAGAAGGAAACTGAAGAGTTTTATAACGTACTGAAATCTTGAAAATAAATGAATAACAGATAACAAATATTCCAATTTTTGGAGCATTTTGAAATGCTTTAATTAGTGCAATCAAGGTCTTAACATCAATGAATTTACTTTCCAATATTAGGGCATCAGCTTTTCTAATTTATTATTGAAGTTTGCTTTTACCTATGATAAAATATATATTAATGTCTTCCAAGTTGAAGTTTCTGTCACTTCCCAGAACTCCTAAATGCCCTCTTTAATTTTAGTAATCTAGTATTACTAAATTATAATAGGTTAATACAAAGGATTGTTTTTGCCTTGCCCATGTTGTGAATACTGAAGGAAAAACTCAAGACATGCAGGGATTAAAGGCAGTTCTGATGTTTTTACTCATCAGATTAACTAGAAATTCAAAGCTACTATTGAGACATATTAGTTTTGAAGTTATGGTACCTTTTGTTCCATTTTCTTTTATCTTTCTTTCTGACTTTTTTTCTTTCTTTATTATTATTTTTTTTAACATCTTACCCATATTACTTGAGCCAAATTATGAAGTATTGCAGAGAATGCTCAAATATGCTTTGAATTTTATGTTTTTGGTTGTCTTTCTTTACCCACTCATTGAAGAGACTAAAGGCATAAATCCAAGTAGATAAATTTAAAAGTATTATATTTTATGAAAATGATAATGCCAAACAAAACATTAAAGCAACATTTTCTTCTTTCCCAACTTCTATTTATTTAGGAATTGATTGAAACCTGATCTAATGAATAATGCAAATTGGTCCTTTCAGATGTTTACCCATGTCTCTGAATCATTTGCCAATAACACTGGAGAAAATTACGTTACTAATCCATTTTCGAATTACATTCCCTCTCATTCACAAAGGCACGTACACACAGACTCACAGAGACAATTTTTAAACTAATATCTTTGATACCTGTTTCTCCCATCTTATGCTGAAACTTTGATGTCTACAACTTGTTTCTCTAAATATTCTAGTTCACTCTTCCCTATTCTGATTGACTGCTACTGGCTATCTATCAGACCTCTTTGACATAAACATAGCCCTAGTTCTAGCTCTGCAATTACAATTAGGATACTGACTCATGTGGCTTTTCCTAGCAATTTCCAATTACTTGAATGGGGAAAAGAAGACAGATGGGCAACTCCTGATACTGTTTTTCCACAACATAATCCAAGGAAAAATACACTGAATGTGATATTACATATTGTTCCTAATGGAATAACATTGCTTCTTGTCCACCAATTACTGCATGAAAATTGGATGGGGAGATTGAGAGGTAACTGATCTTAAGAGACATTTTAACATGGCAGACTTAGACATAAGTGCCACAGAAACTGAACATTGATTCAAACTTTTTTTGGCATTATCTGAAGGCTAAAATCAAATCTGCAAAACCTATTGAATCTTGTTCTCTGAACAGAAAAAAAAAAATTATTTTTGGCATAAGAAAAAGTGAAACTCCACAAACTATAGTAAAATGGGACAATTTTTACATGCCTCCAAATTATTGCTCTTGTTTTCATCTCCATGTAAAGGGATAATTTGTGAATGATAATTTTTTTAAAAGTATTGCATACTGCAGTGAGTTCAAATTCAAGAATTTTAGAGTTGACTAAGGAAAAGATTTGACCACAAGATGGCAGTAGCACAAAAGTTATTTACTAGGGGTAGGGGAGGGTAGGGGTGGTAATACTTTGACGGGTTTGCATGAAAGAGGAAATCCCTCACTGAAGGAAATTCAGAGGCCACATATGCCTGGGAGCCACCAGAGGGGAAGGAGGGAAAAGGAAAACTCCCAAACTCCTGGGAGACAAGAGAAAAGAAGTGAGGATGCTCACTTAACTAGGCACAGAATCAACTCAGCAAGAAGTGCTACAAGGTACCAAACGGACTTGGAGCTTTGTAAGTATAGGGGTATTATGCAAGCAAGCTGACTTTAAATGGCTAAATATTGCTGATTTGAACATTTCAGAAAACAATTGGCTGTGCAAGAATTTGAGTTTGGCAGAGGTGAGTTTTATAACAAGCCCAGGCTGCTGTGAAGAAGTTTAAGAACACAAAGGACCACACTACACAGAGGCCATCTTTAGTTTATTTATATACAAACACCCAACTGTGCCAGACATGGTGTAAAGCACTTGAAATATAGATGTGTATACAAGAGACTTCTTGTCTTTGAAGTCCCAAGATCTAGTGAAGAAAAATAGACATTAAGCTGTTACATTTAACACACTTCAATTTTATAAAACAAAGGTGAACACAATGCTGAGAGGACACAAGCAAATAAGAGTCTAATTCTGCCATGGGCATTGGGAAGGTATTTTCAGAAGATGTAACATTTGATCTTGAAAGATTTTGAAAGATAGTAGGCAGTCTCCAGACTAAGAAGAAAAGACAGGCATTCCTAGCAAAAAAAAAAAAAAAAAAAAAAAAAAGCATAAATACAAAGACATCAAGGCCTGACCAAGCAGAGGTGTTAAGGGGTTTGCAGAAGATTCAGTGAGGCTAAGAGCAGAGTTCATGGATTGAAGTTTCAGGAGATGAGGATATAAATGTCAGTTGGAGACACTTGGTGAATGAGGCCTTTGTATCCTTCCTAAGCATTTGAATTTTACCTTTTAGCCACTGAAGAGCAACAGATATGTTTAATAACCACTTTGTGTTTTAAATTACTGCATACTCATTGCCAAAAATAATCAGGATATTCAGAAGATATGCTAAAAAAATAGAAATTACCAGTTGTTTAAACCACTCAAAAAGCTGCTGCTAATACTGGGGGAGGGGGTAACTTTCCAGATTTTCCATATAAACACATACTCACACTCAAAATAATACATGTACTGTTTTGTCCCTTACTTTTTGTACTTACAAATACATTGAATATATCTCTTCAAGTTAATGGAGAGTCCTGCATTACTGTTTTATAGAAGAAAGATACATGACATCCTGTGTATGATGGATGTTAACATTATTTTCAGCAAAGGAGACTTAAGAGCAATTGTAACCAAGAAATTAAGAATTAACAAATGATTATGATTGCTGAATCATTACATAGATTTTTTTTTTCTCTATATATTGTTGAACAGGCAGAAGTGAATACCTGAAATTACTGAAACTCAACTAGTCTCAGCCTTGTGAATACTTTCTAGTTTAATGGTGATTATAGCCTAGTCTCAACCCTGTTTACAGTTACTATTGTAATGGTCATTCTAGCCTATTCTCAGCCCTGTATATACTTACTATATAAAAACCCTGAACTACTTAGAGGGCAGACAGATTTTGGGGCCAATAGGCCATCTAATCTCCAGCTTTGTGCATAGCACTGAACTCTTTCTCTCTTTGAAACCCTGGTGTAATAGATTGGTTGTTGTGTGCATTGCGCATCAGGCAGAGAACCTGCATTTGTTTGGCATCACGATAACTTCAAATTTGTTTTTTAAATTGATGACTGTCATTAACATTTGGGACAGCTCTGTTTTGTTCAAAAGAAATCAATAGACAGGCAATAGGCAGAAATACACCAGGAACCAGCCTTCCTAAAGAGCATGTCAACAATTCTACCACCAGCTGTTAAGACTGTGTTAATTCCATAGAAAGGAAAGTTTACTCCTCAGAATGTCATGTTCTCCCTCACCAGGGAGAGGGTAGGCTGCTGGCTATTGTCCTATCCAAACAAATGCTGTTCTGCTTTGAAAAGAAAAATTCCAGCTGGGGTTCAAACACAGGTGCTCCCTAGAGAGGGCTGAACCATAACCCTTCTCTGCTCCAAGGCACTGCAACGTTATCCATTTACTCATTCAGTGAATTATATATATTGAAGGCTCTACAGCAAAGCCTCAGATGATCACAGTGGGTAAAGGAAATGGAAAGAAGCATCCAGACATTTGGAAACACATACTAATAACTAGGATACAAACAACTGCTTGAAATATTGTTCTTTCTAGTCATGTAGCCTTAATCTATTGATTGCTAATAATTTTACCTAAAAGTTGGCAAAAGAAAAATCTGTGAAAAAGAAACACCCAAATTTATCATTTTCTTTTCTTCAAATTCATCCTCATTATTTTTGTCCTCCTGCAAATGTCAGAACACAATTGTTCTATTTTCACACATTTGCTCCATGAGGAATTCACTTTCCACTTCTGGCTCTTCTTTAGCGCTTTGACCCATTAGCTTTATCGTGTTGCTACTTTTTGATTACTTCATCTTGCTCCCAGAGACTCTTTTTTCTCCTTGAATAGCTAGCTCTCTTTCCTACTACATCAGAACCACTGAGCTAGTTATAGCTGGAAGAAATGTTTTTAAAGACTCATTTATTAAATCTATTCTGCCACTTCTAGATGATAAGTGTGACTGGATTAAAGAATTTAAAGTAGGCCAGCCAGCAATATTTTTTGCCAATCCAAACCAACCAATTTTTCAAACATTTCTGACAATAGAAGTGAGCATTTTTAAAAACCCTCCTAATGCCCACTCTTAGCAGAGTGTGAAAGTTAAGGAGAGATATGAGAAAGAATTTTTCATAATTCTCCTACTCAAAATTGTTAGTATGTTAGAATTAACTCCTAGTGCCAATGATATTTTTTTCTAGATTTTGCTGTAACACATTAACTAAGGAAGAATCTTGATAAAGCATAAAAAGATATAACAAAACAAGTTGATTTTTAAAATGGTGTCCACCTCTCTTTTCCATCATACACCAACATATTTATTCTAGTGTCATCAAAATATTGGGGTAAGACTTTCTAAATTCATGGGTATTTAGAATTCACTCTCAGACAATACACAGAATACTTATTGAGTACCTGCTATAGACTAGGCACTTTGATAAATGCATCTATCAGCACAGAGGTATCAAAGAAAAAGACATGGGAGGTTTTTAACAACTTTTTAAACATTAAGCTTATGCAATGTACTGTGCTTACATGGGAAGCAGAATATATTTATATGTTTCTCAACAAAATATCAGCACACAGCTCCCTGAAGAGTTTTCATAGTTTTTCTCTCAAATCAGTATACAAAAGACATTGGATATATACCTTGAGAAGTGCGGCAATCTATTTTCTTATTTTTGAGGAGCACTCAGTTCATAATAAACATTATGATAATTAACATTCTTCTCTCCTAGTGTATAAACTTTTTCAGAAGACACCTTGATTCGTAATTATAATTACCAATCAAAAAATCAATTAGTGGTATGTTTCAAAATTATTTTGCATGGGTTCCTCTAAAAATGCCAGCAATATGAAATAATCATATAGGGTCATTTTGTAGAAAGCCACAATATTTAAAATGTGATTTCGAAGTTAAGACCAATTGCAGGAAAGTTGAGGGGAATGATAAAGCTACATCCTAGTTGCAATAGCCTCCTAATTTTGCAGCAGCTCACAAGATTCCAAGTCGTATGTGGGCATTGTGACACAGATTCTTTCACAATTGCACACTGTGCAGACAAATGTGCTAGCTCCTTGAGCATCTAATATTACTTGTTTTAAATTTTCTTCAATTAGAAAGCATGAGATAGAGCATCAGTTCAGCTATTAAATGTTTCCACAGAAAAGTCACTTAACCTTTTTGCTATATGGTTTTCCATCTATAAAAGGATGAAATCATATTTGACAACTTAGAAAGACTTGGACAACCTCTAATAAGCTAGAAGGTATATAAATGTGTTCACAGTCTTTAGTTATATGATGAGATATCAGAACATTTTTTGGTTCACTTGCCCATGTAGACATCCTTGTCCCTGTATAACTCAGTTAAATCCCTGGGCATGTTTACTGTATAACTGAGAAAAGGGAAGAAAGTTTTAGTAATAGCTGTATTAGTTAGGGTTCTCTAGGGAAACAGAATCAATGAGAGATATCTATGAATATAAGATTTATAAAAGTGACTCACACAACTGCAGGTATGCATGAGTCCAAATTCTGTAGGGCAGTTAGCAAACTGTCAACTCCAATGAAGATGTTTGATTAACTCAGGAAATGAACTGGCAACTTTGACCAACTCCTCAGGAAATGCTTCGCTGGTCAGCCAAAGAAGTGAAGGTCCTCTATCTGTCTTGCTTAAAAGTCTTCAACTGATTGGATTAAATCCAGCCAACTGCATTCTCTCATTGTGGAAGACACGCCCTTTGCTGAGTCATCAGTCACAGCTACAGCCAATTGACTGATAATGTAATAAACCAGGCTGTTGGTTTATTAACCAGCCACAAACATCCTCATAGCAATGGTTAGGCCAGTGCTTGCTTGACCAGACAGCTGGGTATCATCACCTGGCCAAGTTGACACATGGACCTAACCATCACAATAGCTAATGGGACAAAGATGAGAAAGCAGAAGGAAAGGAGCTGGGATTATATCTATTCCCTCAGTTCAGGACTGAATTTTAGTGATTGTGTGAAACCCTGGGCTCAGTTACTTATGAGAACTTTAGGGTGGCACAAAGATGAAGAGGCCTTTCTCCTTCCCTCTCTCACAACCTAACACTGCTGTAGTACACAGGTGTCCTTTGTTTGGGAATATCTGGGAATAGCTAGGAAAAAATATTCATTTCAACTGGGATAGGCTTGTGGAACTTCCTAAGTCAGAAAGGGATCAAGTCAGCTACACTTTGGGCTTCTTGGTCCTGTTTCTTCAATATTGGCCCCATGCTTAGGCAGACTCTTCCTGCCTGGCTGGCAGCAGCTCTTGAGGACACATTCTTTCTGCACAAGCAGTATTAAGAGAATCTTTTCCAGTGTCTTCCATGGAAAGAGGCTTTTCTTTCCCAGAAGCCACTGTAAACACCCTGTGCCTCACTGACTCTGAGTGGTTATGGGCCCATTTATGGACCCATTACTGTGGGCAGGAACTCAGGAACACAGACCTAAGCCAAAAGCCATTTGGGAAGTCCATACTTGAAGTTTGGGGTAGGATGGGAAGGGTTGCAGGTGCAAATCCTTCCTAAAACCTCCTGACTGAGAATGGGAGAAAAGTGGATTTCCTGAAGTGAAATTAGGTTAGTGTGTATGAGGGAAGGGAGAACAGAGGCTGATAACAAATTCAAAAAGTTTCCACTTTAGCTACTTTTATGCAGTTATTGGCACCTTCCTGATGGGCTGTAAGGTGGGAGCACATGGATAAATGGGAAACGGAGAAGGAGAGGAGAATCTCTATAGCCTTTCATGATGACTCTATCTGACCAACTATTTTAGGGGACATCGGAGACAGCGTTTTTTAACCCCCAAAGTAAGGAGAGAATGGTTTTAGTTTCTAGGCATGGTGAATACTGCGTGGTGGGAAATTTAATTTTTCCAAGGAGAAGCTTGTGGTTATACAGGAAAAATATCTATAACATTTTCCCCTCCCCTCCATTATCTCCCAATATCTCGTGTCACTGGTGGGGGTATACTTTCCCACCAGTGTTGTCCCATAGAATTATAACACTAGCACAGATATGAGCCATGCATGAAATTAAAATTTTCTAGGAGCCACATTGAAAAGTAAAAAGAACCAGACACAATTAATTTTACTAATATGCTTTAACCCAATATATTCAAAATATCATCATTGAACATCTCATCAATTTAAAAACCTTATAAATAAGATATTTCACTTCTTTTGTTTCCTACTAACTCTTTGAAATACAGTGTGTCTTTTACACATGCAGCACCTGTCATTTCAGCCCACTCACATTTCAAGAGCTGTGTGGCCACCTCTGGCCACCAGTTACTATACGAGACTGTGCAGTTCCATAGGCCAGTCAAATTAGACTACTTCCTCTTCCCCATGTATTCATGTTTCTCTAACTTTGTCACTCCTCATGTGTTATTTTCTGGCTAGGATCACCCTTCCCTCCTACTTCCTGTTCCCAGACCTCACCTTATTTATCATGGCAAATGTCTTTTTGTCCTATAGGGCTCATCTGGGAACTTAGTATACCTTTCCAAGCCCAGGGCAGGTTGAATGAATTTCCTGTGGTCCACAGCACCCTGTGCTTATCCAGGCCTCCACATGTTAACAGCCATGGCAGAATTAATGCCCTGAAGAATCCAAAGATTAAAAGAGTTAAAAGAGGCCATAATGAGGCGGGGCAAGATGGTGGACTGGTGAGCTGCATGTTTTAGTTACTCCTCCAGGTAAGTAGGTAGAAAGCCAGGAACTGCATGGACTGGACACCACAGAGCAATCTGACTTTGGGCATACTTCATACAACACTCATGAAAACGTGGAACTGCTGAGATCAGTGAAATCTGTAAGTTTTTGTGGCCAGGGGACCCGCACCCCTCCCTGCCAGGCTCAGTCCCATGGGAGGAGGGGCTGTCAGCTCTGGGAAGGAGAAGGGAGAACTGCAGTCGCAGCCCTTATCGGAAACTCATTCTACTGATCCAAACTCCAACCATAGATAGACTGAGACCAGACACCAGAGAATCTGAGAGCAGCCAGCCCAGCAGAGAGGAGATAGGCATAGAAAAAAACAGCACAAAAAACTCCAAAATAAAAGCGGAGGATTTTTGGAGTTCTGGTGAACACAGAAAGGGGAAGGGCAGAGCTCAGGCCCTGAGGCTCATATGCAAATCCCGAAGAAAAGCTGATCTCTCTGCCCTGTGGACCTTTCCTTAATGGCCCTAATTGCTTTGTCTCTTAGCATTTCAATAACCCTTTAGATCTCTGAGGAGGGCCCTTTTTTTTTGTTTCTTTTTGTTTTTAATCCTTTTTTCTTTTTCCAAAACAATGGCTCTAAGAAGCACTATATAGAAAGCTTCAAAGACTTGCAATTTGGGCAGGTCAAGACAAGAGCACAACTAAGAGGGCTCTGAGACAAAAGGCAATAATCCAGTGGCTGAGAAAATTCACTAAACACCACAACTTCCCAAGAAAAGGGGGGTGTCTGCTCACAGCCATCATCCTGGTGGACAGGAAACACTCCTGCCCGTCGCCAGCCCCATAGCCCAGAGCTGCCCCAGACAATCCAGTGTGACGGAAGTGCTTCAAATAACAGGCAAACACCACAAAACTGGGTGTGGACATTAGCCTTCCCTGCAACCTCAGCTGATTGTCCCAGAGTTGGGAAGGTGGAACAGTGTGAATTAACAAAAGCCCCATTCAGCCATAATTTCAGCAGACTGGGAGCCTCCCTACACAGCCCAGCAGCCCAGAACCACCCTGGGGGGATGGCACTCACCTGTGACATAGCACAGTCATCCCTCAACAGAGGACCAGGTGTGCACGGCCTGGAAGAGGGACCCACTTGCAAGTCTCAGGAGCCATACGCCAATACCAAGGACTTGTGGGTCAGTGGCAGAGACAAACTGTGGCAGGACTGAACTGAAGGATTAGACTATTGCAGCAGCTTTGAAACTCCAGGATCACCAGGGAGATTTGATTGTTAGAGCCACCTCCCCCCCTCCCTGAATGCCCAGAAACACGCCCCATATACAGGGTGGGTAACACCAACTACACATGCAAGTTTGGTACACCAATTGGACCCCACAAGACTCACTCCCCCACTCACCACAAAGGCAAAGCAGGGGAGAACTGGCTTGTGGAGAACAGGTGGCTCATGGACGCCACCTGCTGGTTAGTTAGAGAAAGTGTACTCCACGAAGCTGTAGAGCTGATAAATTAGAGATAAGGACTTCAATTGGTCTACAAATCCTAAAAGAAGCCTGTCAAGTTAAGCAAATGCCAAGAGGCCAAAAACAACAGAAAATTATAAAGCATATGAAAAAAACAGATGATATGGATAACCCAAGCCCAAGAACCCAAATCAAAAGATCAGAAGAGATACAGCACTTAGAGCAGCTACTCAAAGAACTAAAGATGAACAATGAGACCATAGTACAGGATACAAAGGATATCAAGAAGACTCTAGAAGAGCATAAAGAAGACATTGCAAGACTAAATAAAAAAAATAGATGATCTTATGGAAATTAAAGAAACTGTTGACAAAATTAAAAAGATTCTGGACACTCATACTACAAGACTAGAGGAAGCTGAACAACAAATCAGTGACCTGGAAGATGACAGAATGGAAAATGAAAGCATAAAAGAAAGAATGGGGAAAAAAATTGAAAAAATTGAAACAGACCTCAGGGATATGATAGATAATATAAAATGTCCGAATATAAGACTCATTGGTGTCCCAGAAGGGGAAGAAAAGGGTAAAGGTCTAGGAAGAGTATTCAAAGAAATTGTTGGGGAAAACTTCCCAAATCTTCTAAACAACATAAATACACAAATCATAAATGCTCAGCGAACTCCAAATAGAATAAATCCAAATAAACCCACTCTGAGACATATACTGATCACACTGTCAAACACAGAAGAGAAGGAGCAAGTTCTGAAAGCAGCAAGAGAAAAGCAATTCACCACATACAAAGGAAACAGCATAAGACTAAGTAGTGACTACTCAGCAGCCACCATGGAGGCGAGAAGGCAGGTGGCACGATATATTTAAAATTCTGAGTGAGAAAAATTTCCAACCAAGAATACTTTATCAGCAAAGCTCTCCTTCAAATTTGAGGGAGAGCTTAAATTTTTCACAGACAAACAAATGCTGAGAGAATTTGCTAACAAGAGACCTGCCCTACTGGAGATACTAAAGGGAGCCCTACAGACAGAGAAACAAAGAAAGGACAGAGAGACTTGGAGAAAGGTTTCAGTACTAAGAGATTCAGTATGGGTACAATAAAGGATATTAATAGAGAGAGGGGGAAAAATATATATGACAAACATAAACCAAAGGATAAGACGGCTGATTCAAGAAATGCCTTCACGGTTTTAACGTTGAATGTAAATGGATTAAACTCCCCAATTAAAAGATATAGATTCATAGAATGGATCAAAAAAAATGAACCATCAATATGTTGCATACAAGAGACTCAGACACAGGGACACAAAAAAATTGAAAATGAAAGGATAGAAAAAATATTTCATGCAAGCTACAGCCAAAAGAAAGCAGGTGTAGCAATATTACTCTCAGATAAAATAGACTTTAAATGCAGGGATGTTTTGAGAGACAAAGAAGGCCACTACATACTAATAAAAGAGGCAATTCAACAAGAAGAAATAACAATCATAAATGTCTATGCACCCAATCAAGGTGCCACAAAATACATGAGAGAAACACTGGCAAAAGTGAAGGAAGCAATTGATGTTTCCACAATAATTGTGGGAGACTTCAACACATCACTCTGTCCTATAGATAGATCAACCAGACAGAAGACTAGTAAGGAAATTGAAAACCTAAACAATCTGATAAATGAATTAGATTTAACAGACATATACACAACATTACATCCCAAATCACCATGATATATATACTTTTCTAGTGCTCACGGAACTTTCTCCAGAATAGATCATATGTTGGGACATAAAACAAGCCTCAATAAATTTAAAAAGATTGAAATTATTCAAAGCACATTCTCTGACCACAATGGAATACAGTTAGAAGTCAATAACCATCAGAGACTTAGAAAATTCACAAATACCTGGAGGTTAAACAACACACTCCTAAACAATCAGTGGGTTGAAGAAGAAATAGCAAGAGAAATTGCTAAATACATAGAGATGAATGAAAATGAGAACACAGCATACCAAAACCTATGGGATGCAGCAAAAGCAGTGCTGAGGGGGAAATTTATAGCACTAAACACATATATTAAAAAGAAGAAGAAAGAGCCAAAATCAAAGAACTAATGGATTCAACTGAAGAAGCTAGAAAACAAACAGCAAACCAATCCTAACTGAGTAGAAGAAAAGAAAATAACAAGGATTAAAGCAGAAATAAATGACATAGAGAACAAAAAACCAATAGAGAGGATAAATATCACCAAAAGTTGGTTCTTTGAGAAGATCAAACAGATTGACAAGCCCTAGCTAGACTGACAAAATCAAAAAGAGAGAAGACCCATATAAACAAAATAATGAATGAAAAAGGTGACATAACTGCAGATCCTGACGAAATTAAAAAAATTATAAGAGGGCTACTATGAACAACTGTCTGGCAACAAACTGGATATGTAGAGGAAATGGACAATTTCCTGGAAAACATATGAACAACCTAGACTGACCAGAGAAGAATAGAAGACCTCAATCAACCCATCACAAGCAAAGAGATCCAATCAGTCATCAAAATCTTCCCACCAAATAAATGCCAGAGCCAGATGGCTTCACAGGGTAATTTACCAAACATTCCAGAAAGAACTGGCACCAATTTTACTCAAACTCTTTCAAAACATTGAAGAAATGGAAACACTACCTAACTCATTTTATGAAGCTAACATCAATCTAATACCAAAACCAGGCAAAGATACAAAAAAGGAAAACTACCAGCCAATCTCCCTAATGAATATAGATGCAAAAATCCTCAACAAAATTCTTGCAAATTGAATCCAAAGACACATTAAAAAAAGATACACCATGACCAAGTGGGGTTCATTCCAGGCATGCAAGGATGGTTCAACATAAGAAAATCAATCAATGTATTACAACACATTAAAAATTCAAAAGGGAAAAATCAAATGATCATCTCAATAGATGCTGAAAAAGCATTCGACAAAATCCAACATCTGTTTTTGATAAAAACACTTCAAAAGGTAGGAATTGAAGGAAACTTCCACAATATGATAAACAGCATATATGAAAAACCCACAGCCATCATAGTACACAATGGTGAGAGACTGAAAGCCTTCCCTCTAAGATCAGGAACAAGACAAGGATGCCCGCTGTCACCACTGTAATTCAACATTGTGCTGGAAGTGCTAGCCAGGGCAATCTGGCAAGACAAAGAAATAAAAGGCATCCAAATTGGAAAAGAAGAAGTAAAACTGTCATTGTTTGCAGATGATATGATCTTATATCTAGAAAACCCTGAGAAATCAACAATACAGCTACTAGAGCTAATAACAAATTAGCACAGTAGCGGGATACAAGATTAATGCACATAAGTTAGTAATGTTTCTATATGCTACAAATGAACAAACTGAAGAGACACTCAAGAAAAAGATACCATTTTCAATAGCAACTAAAAAAATCAAGTACCTAGGATAAAGTTAACCAAAGATGTAAAAGACCTATACAAAGGAAACTACATAACTCTACTAAAAGAAATAGAAGGGGACCTTAAAAGATGGAAAAATATTCCATTTTCATGGATAGGAAGGCTAAATGTCATTAAGATGTCAATTCTACCCAAACTCATCTACAGATTCAATGCAATCCCAATCAAAATTCCAACAACCTACTTTGCAGACTTGGAAAAGCTAGTTATCAATTTATTTGGAAAGGGAAGATGCCTTGAATTGCTAAAGACACTCTGAAAAAGAAAAACCAAGTGGGAGGACTTACACTCCCTGACTTTGAAGCTTATTATAAAGCCACAGTTGTCAAAACAGCATGGTACTGGCACAAAGATAGATATATAGATCAATAGAATCAAATTGAGACTTCAGAGATAGACCCTCAGATCTATGGCTGACTGATCTTTGATAAGGCCCCCAAAGTCACTGAACTGAGTTATAATGGTCTTTTCAACAAATGGGGCTGGGAGAGTTGGATATCCATATCCAAAAGAATGAAAGAGGACCCCTACCTCACCCCCTACACAAAAATTAACTCAAAATGGACCAAAGATCTCAATATAAAAGAAAGTACCATAAAACTCCTAGAAGATAATGTAGGAAACCATCTTCAAGTCCTTGTATTAGGCGGCCACTTCCTAAACTTTACACCAAAGCACAAGCAACAAAAGAAAAAATAGATAAATGGGAACTCCTCAAGCTTAGAAGTTTCTGCACCTCAAAGGAATTTCTCAAAAAGGTAAAGAGGCAGCCAACTCAATGGGAAAAAATTTTTGGAAACCATGTATCTGACAAAAGACTGATATCTTGCATATGTAAAGAAATCCTACAACTCAATGACAATAGTACAGTCGGCCCAATTATAAAATGGGCAAAAGATATGAAAAGACAGTTCTCTGAAGAGGAAATACAAACGGCCAAGAAACACTTGAAAAAATGTTCAGCTTCACTAGCTATTAGAAAGATGCAAATTAAGACCACAATGAGATACCATCTAACACCGATTAGAGTGGCTGCCATTAATCAAACAGGAAACTACAAATGCTGGAGGGGATGTGGAGAAATTGGAACTCTTATTCATTGTTGGTGGGACTGTAAAATTGTTCAGCCACTCTGGAAGTCAGTCTGGCAGTTCCTTAGAAAACTAGATATAGAGTTACCATTCGATCCAGCGATTGCACTTCTCGGTATATACCCGGAAGATCGGAAAGCAGTGACACGAACAGATATCTGCACGCCAATGTTCATAGCAGCATTATTCACAATTGCCAAGAGATGGAAACAATCCAAATGTCCTTTAACAGATGAGTGGATAAATAAAATGTGGTATATACACACAATGGAATAGTACACGGCATTAAGAAGGAATGATCTCTTGAAACATATGACAACATGGATGAACCTTGAAGATATAACACTGAGAGAAATAAGCCAGGCACAAAAAGAGAAATATTATATGCTACCACTAATGTGAACTTTGAAAAATGTAAAACAAATGGTTTATAATGTAGAATGTAGGGGAACTAGCAATAGAGAGCAATTAAGGAAGGGGGAACAATAATCCAATAAGAACAGATAAGCTATTTAATGTTCTGGGGATGCCCAGGAATGACTATGGTCTGTTAATTTCTGATGGATGTAGTAGGAACAAGGTCACAGAAATGTTGCTATATTAGGTAACTTTCTTGGGGTAAAGTAGGAACAGGTTGGAAGTAAAGCAGTTATCTTAGGTTAGTTGTCTTTTTCTTACTCCCTTGCTATGGTCTCTTTGAAATGTTCTTTTACTGTATGTTTTTTTTTTTTTAATTTTCTTTTTTTTCATACAGTTGATTTAAAAAAGAAAGAAAAGTTAAAAAAAAAAAAACATGGAAAAAATATGTAGTGCCCCCTTGAGGAGCCTGTGGAGAATGCAGGGGTATTGGCCTACCCCACCTCCATGGTTGCTAACATGACCACAGACATAGGGGACTGGTGGTTTGATGGGTTGAGCCCTCTACCATAGGTTTTACCCTTGGGAAGACGGTTGCTGTAAAAGAGAGGCTAGACCTCCCTATAATTGTGCCTAAGAGCCTCCTCCCGAATGCCTCTTTGTTACTCAGATGTGGCCCTCTCTCTCTGGCTAAGCCAACTTGAAAGGTGAGATCACTGCCCTCCCCCCTACGTGGGATCAGACACCCAGGGGAGTGAATCTTCCTGGCAACGTGGAATATGACTCCCGGGGAGGAACGTAGACCTGGCATCTTGGGACAGAGAACATCTTCTTGACCAAAAGGGGGATGTGAAAGGAAATGAAATAAGCTTCAGTGGCAGAGAGATTCCAAAAGGAGCCAAGAGGTCACTCTGGTGAGCGCTCTTACACACAATTTAGTCAACCCTTTTTAGGTTCTAAAGAATTGGGGTTGCTGGTGGTGGATACCTGAAACTATCAAACTACAACCCAGAACCCATGAATCTCGAAGACAATTGTAAAAAAATGTAGCTTATAAGGGGTGACAATGGGATTGGGAAAGCCATAAGGACCACACTCCCCTTTGTCTAGTTTATGGATGGATGAGTAGAAAAATAGGGGAAGGAAACAAACAAACAAAAAAACAAACAAAGGTACCCAGTGTTCCTTTTTACTTCAATTGCCCTTTTTCACTTTAATTATTATTCTTGTTATTTGTGTGTGTGTGCTAATGAAGGTGTCAGGGATTGATTTAGGTGATGAATGTACAACTATGTAATGGTACTGTGAACAATCGAAAGTACGATTTGTTTTGTATGACTGCGTGGTATGTGAATATATATCAATAAAATGAAGATAAAAAAAAAAAAAGAGGCCATAAACCTGTAGCTATAGGTCAAAGATTGCATATTTAAAAAAATAAGTGTTGTGAAAACATATCAATATAAAATTTCCCTTTTCAACCACTTCAAAGTACACAATTCAGTCGTGTTAATTATATTCAGTGTTATGCTACCAACACCATCCACTACCAAAACAAGTTTGTGTTCTGTTCATTATTATATGCACATAAGTAAGTCTAATTTACTGGAACAGAGTAAATATGCAAAACATTTTACTGGAATGAAGAGAAGAGGAAAGGATCACAACTTTAAACTGACTTGAACTTTCACCCAGAGTTTCTGAAGCTTCAGTAGCATCAAATTTTACTGTCAGGAAATTGTATTCTCCCCTCAGTAGTGAGCAAATTGAAGACGACCAATACCTATTCTTTCCCATTCTTGAGTGACTCACAATGCATGTAAACCCAAGTTAAGAAAACTTTGTCATTTTCTGTCAAGTTCATTTATATTTATATCTATCTCTGTCAGTAATAACTTAATTACAGAGATTTATGATTTCATTTATCACATGCCACACATGCTAAGTGTTATGCATGCATTATATCAAGTGATATGAGCATATCCTAAATGAAACCCAGTGGACTGATTTTTTAATCTTCTGTTGTAAAGAAATATATAGTTTAGTTGTAAGAAGAGATTGAGAAACAAATGACCAGGGTTTATATCCCAGCTTCAGTCTTACTAGCTGTTTAAGCTTGGCCAAGCTTCTTAATGTGATATATTGTTGTTCATAAATATTAACTGCCTTCCACCCCCACTGAAAATTATATTTCAGTGTATATATTTTCAAGAGAATATTTCACCACCACTTGATTCTGGACCTGACATGTATCTTGCTTTGGCCAATGAGATGTTCGCAGATGTGGCAGAAGCAGAGGCCTGAAAAGCACTTGTGGATTGTTCTTGATCTTGCGTCTCTGCCATTTCCAAGAGAAAATGTTCCCAAGCTAACCCAGTGGACCCTGGAAAAGGAAGAGAATCCTGTGAAGCAGAACCCACTGCCAGAGCTAAGCCCACTCCACCTGATCTCTGACCAACCAACAACAGAGGCTCCCAGCTGATCCTAGCCAAGATCAGCTGACTCTCAGCTGACCCACATATTCAAGAAAATATATGATTGTTGATTTAAGCCACTGATTTGTTTTTTGAGTAAGCAGGTAGAAATTTTATAAAGAATGCATGTGAAAGGACGTGCAGACACTTTCACAAGAGAGATGAGAGGAAGAGGTCCCAACACTGTGGAGCAATCTGCTTTTATAGATTTTTGCTCCTTTTGTAATTTTTATTAACTATTTTACCACCCTCCCCTTTTCCTTCCTTTGTGAATGCTTGAGCATAGGTGATTCACTCTGGTAGGGTCCATTGGCTCCACTCTTCTCCTTCCTTTGTGATGTCTGAACATAAATGACACTCTTAGGTAGAGAGTGTGTTTATTGCTGTTCTCAGAGGTATCTTTCTGCTTGTGGCCTGATCACTTCTTTGACCTTGCCCTTTTCCCATCAGCCAGCCACCACCCTAATTCTAATGGTGCCTTAATTTCCCCCTCAGAGAATTCTGGCTCCCTTAATCCGAAGGGAATTTGGGATGATGGTACATCTTCTATAGCTGCTTCAAGTTGTCAGTGGGTTGCAGGTCTTACTTGTGAGAGCATAGAAGTCTCTGGCTATGCTTTTAGGGTGGCTGGTTGAGTGTAGGGCCTCTGGTGAGGAAAAGTTTGTTGTCAAAGGCTTCTAATCTGGAAGAAACAAACTAGGTGAGAAATTGTATACATGGTCTGAGCAGCAACAGGTGCAAGATGGAGCTCAGGATGTTCTTTAGAATTTTTAGGAACATGATTGGGGCTTGGAATACTGAGGCAGTTTACAATATTTGGCTGAAATTTGCATAGCAACAACTAGAATGACTTCTCAACTCTGTATGAGCCACAGAAATTTTATTTCCTTTTTTATGGTCAGCTAATCCTGTGATGCAAGGGCCAGGCTCATTTTTGGGAGTTTCACGTTACTAAGCCACTGAATTTTGGGGTGCTTTTTTGTGATTTCTGATGCCATTCCTCCCTCGGGGCACCAATTGTGGTTTCTGTCCAGCAGTAACCACGGTGATGCAATGAATTACTTGAGACAAAAGTCAAGAGAGGCAAGAGTGAGATCAACTCAAGGGAAAGTGTCCTCCCAAGCACTTCTCATTTTAGTTTTCATTGAGATTTTCAGGGTAGGGAGATGTGCTGACACTCAAGGCTGTTTAGGGAGGCAGGAGGGGAGGCAGGACATTTTGACCTTAATAACACAAAGATCAACAGGCAAGTAGACAACAGATAAGCTTGGCCTTGGGAGTGGAATGGACTATGTGCAAGAACATAGCATAGCAAAGCAAGACATTTTAGTTTACAGTATTTTATCTACAGAATTCCCACATATCTCCCTTTTTTATTTAAAAATTTTATATTGCAATTAGAAGGGTTTGTAGCAGATGCTGTGGCAAAAAGGTGATGAGTCTTTCTTCAGTTTCTCATATTTGGGACACGGTGTTGATTATTGACAGTTCTGTTTTTAAGGATCTTTCATGGCAGAATTCAGATCATTTTCTGACTACAATTGCTGATAAAGTATGGCAGAGTTATTTTACTTCTTTTTAAAAGTCTTTCTCTGTTTTTGAAGATGAAGCTCTGACTGCAGCTAATTGCAAGCACTTTTAGAAAAGTATTAGAGTAAAACAATGTAACTTACAAGGAAATTTGGCTGCTTTTGTGACAGGTAACACTTTAAAATAATTAAAATTATAACTAGCAGTATTATATTGTTGTTTGATATTATGCACATCAGTAACTAAAGAAGGTTAGAAGTTTTCAATTTTTATAACATTGTCTAAACATTTTTTTTTGCAACATAACATATTACATGAATTTAATCATTTTTAGCACTTCATTTTTTTTTTTCAAGGTGAATGAACAAATTCTTTGTAATTGTTGGGAATAAAAAGATATCTTTTAGTTCTTGACCTTGAGAAAGCAAAATGTTAAAAGCTGTTAGGTTTGAAACAGTATTTTTTTGCTGTTATTTAACTAAAGTTAGGGAAAAGACTTAGCTCTTTCAAAAGTGGGAAGACAATATTTTTAAACTACCAAGGACATGATAAAGTTAATATGAAATGCAAGAAGTTATTTTGACAAAACAGAATTTTTGCCTTTTACATTGATTATTCAGGAAAACATTTTTATGACCTTTTACTAAGAAATAATACCTTAATAATCTAAGGAAACTTTTAATAAAAGCACATTTTAAAAAAATATTTCATATTAAAAGTTACCAAAGTGATTTTGGAAATTGTTTTTAAGCAAACATTTTACAACATACAATTATTATGATGAGAAGTAGGATAGGAGAAGCAGGAAGAGAGTGGCTGGGTTGATAGTAAAACAGCAGGAGTATATTTTGTGAATTATTAGGCACATACATACAACATTGAATATTAATTACTGCTTTAGGTGGTGGTTAGAATATTTAATGCTATTTTGGTTTACAAAACCACTTTTTTGTTCTTTAAGTTGTGAGGTTCTATTGTTAAGCAGTTATTACTAATTTTTACCATTTTCTAACTTTGACCACAGAAATAATTTTTTCCACAAACCTTTTACAGCTTTCTGCATCTATTTTTTAACTTTGACTACAGAAATAAATTTCCCACTTTACAAACTTTCTGCAACTTTTTGTATTCATGTTTCCACAAACTTTTTACAGCTTTCTGTATTTTTTAACTTTGACTGCAGAAATAAATTTCCCCCTTCACAAACCTTCTGCAACTTCCTGTATTCATTCAGGCTTCATCCTATATTCTTAAACAATCAGTTATTTAGAACAAAGCTATTTTCTTTTTCCTTTTAATTAGAAAAACATTCTTTATACCTTCTATACAACAAGCTCTTACCATTAAAATTAAACTTGTTAGAATAATGCTAAATATTTGAAACACTTTAGTTAATGCATTCTGAAACAGTAATAAACAATCTTTTAGCAGGGATTAATGGACCATATAGATGTCACATTGTTTCATTACAGGATGCGAGAATTGTTACGAATAGGAATTTGTTTTTTGTGTTGCTCATCCTGCAAAGGTGGAGGAGGTGGAGGCAGACAATCTTCCTTCTCTCTGATTACATCCTTGTTTTTCAGACTCCTCAAGGAGAGCCTTGGGCTGAATGGACAATTGACATGAATGGACATAGGGCAGTCCATAGGGCAGTACAAACTAGCCCCCAGGTCATTAAGGTTGAGACCAATATTTTGCTTCCTAATTCATGTTTCTTCTTAAGGACATAGGTGACCAGTTCCCACAATTCTAAATCTAAAGTGCCTCGGTTGGGAAACCAAGTACAACAAGCTTGAATAGTTTGAAGTAGATTAAGTAATTGAGTTTCTACTACAGGGCAGTTAGCCACCTTTAAAAGCTGTTGTAAGGTTTTAACATATAGAGATTGTTCCTTTGTAAGTCTGAGCCCATGACAAGAAAAACTCTCACTGAAACTAAGCATGTTGGCAGCTATCCCAAGTGGGCGTCACTCACTGTTCCTTACTTTAAGGATAAAAAGTTGTAGTCCGGACAAAATTCTCTCCTCCTAAGTGTGATGACTGCTTCACCTGGAAATTCTGACTTCGAGCCCCATGTTGGGTGCCAAATTGTGGTTTCTGATGCCATTCCTCACATGGGACACCAATTATGGTTTCTGTCCAGCAGTAACCACGGTGATGCAATGAATTACTCGAGACAAAAGTCAAGAGAGGTAAAAGTGAAAACAACTCAAGGGAGAGTGTCCTCCCAAGCAGTTCTCATTTCAGTTTTTATTGAGATTTTTGGGGTAGGGAGACATGCTGATGTTCAAGGCTGTTTAGGGATGCAGGAGTGGAGGCAGGACATTTTGACCTTCGTAACACAAAGATTAACAGGCAAGTAGACAACAGATAAGCCTGGCCTTGGGAGTGGAATGGACTATGTGCAAGAACATAGCATAGCAAAGCAAGACATTTTAGTTTACAATATTTTATATACAGAATTCCCACAATTTTTAATGCAACATTTTTTGTGTGTGGTAATAGGTAACTTTCTGCATTTATGAAACAGGGATAACAACCACATTTATCTCACAGTGGAATTTTGGAAATTAGTTGAGTTGATTTAAAGGCTTAGAATAAGTCCTGTCATGTAGAAAGCACTGTATATGTTTCTCTTTATTATTTTTAAAATGAAAGAAAAATGTAGCCAAAGAGTGTTTCCATAACTTAATTAAGTAAATGATGATGTAGAAATTAATATCTAGTTCTGAATCCACTGGACTACTTCAGGTGTCTAAAATTTTGGCATTTCAGCATTTACCAGAAAATTGAAAAACATCACTAATGGAACCTGTTCTTGGGAAATGGAACAGGGCATGGTGTAAGCAGTATGAGCTTTTGAGTGAGACAGAACTTAAACACATTCATTGAATAAACATTTGAGTGTTCTCTGGGAGCCAAAATCTTTGCTGAGCATTAGGAATGTGAAGGTAAATTCAAGGGTGTTTCTGTCTTAAGTACAGAAGAGAAGTGATTAAGCCCTTCCTCTGCCACTTAACACCAATGTGATCTTGGGTAATTTACTTAATGTTTCTAAACCTCAGTTTCCTTAACTGTAAAATTAGGACAATAATACCTTCTGCTGAGAGGGTTTTGTGAGGATTAAATGAAATGACTTATGTAACAGTGGCTGCTACACCTTAGGAAGTCAGAAAATACTGGTTTTTCTTCCCTCTCCTTTTTTTTCTTTCTCAGTGAAAGTACTGTCACATCTCTTTATGTTCTCATGAAGATTGAGTAAAATTAAATGTTCCTACAACACCTCACAAGAGAAGAGATTTAATTAAAAAGATGTTGTGAGAGAATTACTTAAGTACTCTCAATTGTAATTATGGAAATCAATTCCCAAGTAAATAAAAACAATTTAATCAAAATTAAGTTGTGTGATGGGTTCAGAAGTGGCTCCATCAAGCTCTAAGGACAGTTGTTTTCATTTAGACTTCAAAGTATCTGGTTCATCAGCTATCTCTATTCTTGTGTTATTCCTTGTCCTCTCATCTTAAGGACTTGAGGAAGAACAAAAGTTTAATTATCATTTTACCAACTCATTTTAATATTTTCAAGTGCTTTTCTCTAATTCTATTGGCTGACTAACTCAATATGCATATTCAACCTCTTTTTTCATGCCTTCCTCCACTCTACAGAATAAAGAAATTACATAGGCATTTCCCACTCTACCTTGCAGCTAAAGGAGGACATGAGATGGAGTCCTGCCCAGTGAGATATAAGGGGAAGTATATTGAGGGGTTTATAAGAAATGTGTTGTTCTGTTAATAATGGACCATCCTTCTCCCTTTCCCTGCCTTTAAAATAATTATGATACCTGGAATTTCCACAGCCATCTTAAGCCAACATGAAATGGATAGAATAGGAGAGAGAAAGACTCAATTCCTTGCTGGTATCAAGAGGTGACATTCTAAATGTTTAGCAACCAGTGCATGAGCAGCAACCATTCAGAACACACACCAGACTGAATGACACGGAGGGTGGCCAACTCACCACAACCTGCAAACAACCAAGCATTAGCTCTGATATTGAAATGTGCAGGGCAAAATCAGTTGGTGGGGGGATGTCCTCTGTTCCTGTAACCTTTTTATCTGAGATTGCTTAACTGCAGAGCATATAACCTGAACATGCATAGAAAATATGAATCTTGTTGCTCAAATGACCTTGGAGACACCAGAAACATAAGTCACCACCCTCAGAACCAAGATAATGAGGACAGGGAGATACCTGAAGCAAATCAAATGTGAGATGTCCTTCAATAAGGAAGATCAAGCCTAAAATCCACTCTATACCATATAGACAATTCTGTAATTAACCAATTGGGAGTATCCAAGTCAAATGGCCCCACTTTTTTCCCCACCCCACACCTCCCATTCCAATAAAATCTCCCTTAACTCACATTGGAGAGACAGATTTGAGCCTAGCCTCCAGTCTTCCATGCCAGTTGATCTTGCATTAAAGCTCTTTCTTTTCTCAAAATCCCAATGTTATGGTATTGACTTCTGTGCAGTGAGCCCTTGCTTGGTAATAATGTGACAACCATGAAAGTATATTCTGGTCTCAAGATGCCTACCCAATATATGTAGCCCCAGTGGGGCACGGACCCCCTCACTGACCCTAGGTGGCCATGTAGCCATGTTTGTCTTCAGGCTTGATGACCAGAGTCTCCTCTCTTCTGGCAGCGCTCCAGACCCTTCAGTGCTTCTTGCTATTTTGAGGAAATAAAGAGTTCTGGGAACAGATGTCTTCTGGGTGAATACCTACTCTCTTGTCAAAGCTTGTTTGCTAGGATTATTATGAGCTCTAATCCCATTTTAGAATCTGTTATTGGGAACAAGCCCCAAGACTTATGAGAATTTAGTCATGGAAAGTACTCACAGCTTCTGGTTCTGGGTAAGTTTACAAGGGTTAGAGGTCAGCTCTGAGTCCTGCTAGGCAGTTCTGAAGCCAGGAAATCTTCTGTTGGTGCCTGATAATTGACTCCATGGGAAATGTTCATAGTACATCTGACTGCAGTCCTTTGAAATGTATTTTGGATAATTGGTCTGTGGTTAGTTATGAATCAGTGAAAAAGAAAAAAATGATTCTCTTTTGTAACACATCGTGGCCCCAATATAAACTATATAAACTATAATCTTGGGAACAATGGCTAGAAGAATGACTCGCTTGACTATAACATATATATATATACTATTTGTCCTCTAAGAAAGCAAAGTGCCTTTCAATGTAACTTCTGGGGCTGCCCTGGTCACATCTTTAAGCAAAATAGATCTGATAATTGGAAACAATTAAAATGAGGGCATAAAGGCTGTAATTATACTAGGACCACCTTAGCTTAAATCCCACCTCCCTTATTTGGAATTTATATATATATATATATGATTTATATTGTAAAAGAGAAGAGAAATAGAATTAAATCCCATATGTTCAATTTTTTATGTCTTTGTTTCAAAAAGGGTACAAAATTATAGTTTAAACTAACAAATTTTATGTTTTTTTTTGTTTCTGTTTTTATGTCTGACTCATGGCTAAAAACTTTTGATGCAAGCTATTGGCTTTCTAGTTGCATCTGTCTGTTTGCTTGATGTATATTTTCCTACCTCTGGAGGGTAATACCAAATTAACAAATAAAAATTCTTAGTGAAGTGCTATTCAAATTGCTCAAAGATAAATATATAAATAAATTGGTACTCCTGGAGTCCCTGAAATTAAGGAAGCTGACCTTCTAAAACTTTTTGTGTGCCCCCTATCTTCCTCCTCTATGTCCTAGCTTAGCCTGTCTCCCCTTCTATAGTGATATGATTTCACAAATCCTACTAAAGACCTGGTGGATTTTGCAAAAGAATTTATTCTTATTCAGACTTAGGAGCCTAGATACTTTGGCCTTTACCAATAATTTACAGGACTGCTGGTGAAGGTCATGAAGAAATCTGGTTAGACAAAATTACTTTGGGGAAAAAAAAAAAGCTGAGAAAAATGAAACCTTCCTGTATTAGTTAGGGTTCTCTAGGGAAATAGAATCAACAAGAGATATCTATGAATATAAGATTGTATAAAAGTGTCTCATGCAAATGTGGGTATGCACAAGTCCAAATTCTGTAGGGCAGGCAGCAAACTGGCAAGTCCAATGAAGGTGTCTGATGAACTCTTCAGGAAGCAAACTGACAACTCCGATGCAGGTGCTCAATAAACTCCTCAGGAAATGCTTCTCTGGCTAGCTGAAGAAGACATGAAGGTCCTCTATCTGTCTCACTTAAAAGTCTTCAACTGACTAGATTAAATCCAGCTGATTGAATTCTTTCATTGTGGAAGACATGCCCTTCATTGATGTAATCAGTCACTGCTGCAGCCAATTGACTGGTGATTTAATAAACCAGCCTTCTGGTTTATTAACCAGACACAAATGTCCTTGCAGTAACAGTTAGGCCAGTGCTTGCTTGACAGACAACTGGACACCATCAACTGGCCAATCAGACACATGAACTTAACCTTCACACCTCCTGAGCTAAATAAGCCCCAATAACCTCCCTAGGCACCAGGATTCAGGATGCTAGGACTTGTAATTGCTGTGAATAACCTGGACATTGGAAAGAAACTGCCTGGAACTTCCCAAAGGCAGCACCCCTTTCCCCCAAATACTCTTTGTCTTCTAAGAAAGCAAAGTGCCTTTCAATGTGTAAGGTATTCTGGTGTGAAAGATGGTGATGAAGCCAAATGGCAGGCAACAACAGAAGCTTATTGAGAGAAGCCTCAGGGTGGCCCCAGCAGCAGAAAGAGACTGCTCAGAAGGGAAAACCACATGGATGGGTGGCGGGATTTCTTTTTTTAAAGGGCTTTCTGCCAATCAGGGAGTTACCTGGGGGCTTGGAAATGTAAGGCACATGACCTTTGGTGGATAGGGGATTACACATAATTTATCCTGTAATTTGGCAATGCCTGGTTTGTAGGTTTCAACACGAGAGGTTGGGCGGGGGAGGTGGGGCGATGTGGCGCAAACAGAAGTGGCGCGAAGTGGGGGAAGGAGGGATCAGTGACTGGCGCATGGCCTGATCCGCAACCTGGCTTTACAAAAGAGGAAAATGGGGGAGGGGCCCAGGGCCTAGACCTAACACAGTATAACTTCTGGGGCTGCCCTGGGAAATGGTAGAGACTTTTCCAATTTCCCAGGTCACATCTTTAAGTAAAATAGATCTGATAACTGGAAGCAGTTAAAATGAGGGCATAAAGGCTGTATTCAATACTAGGGCCACCTTAGCTTAAATCCCACATCCCTCATTTGGAATTCTTAAAACCAGATTCAACAAGCCAGGCCACAATCTTCTGTGTCAACTGTTCCTGCCTTCAGAACCTCTTAAACCTGGGTGGAATAATATTTGAGGAACAAACCAGTTGGGGCAGCTATGTGGAAAGGACTGGGTGCAGAAAGATGGGGGAGGTGTGGCTTTGGTTTAAAATTCCTTCTATTGGGCCTGGAGATTAGGAGTGATATAGGTACAGGGGAGATGTGGAATAGGCCATGTTTTGCATGTTTTGTCCTGTAAAGTGAATTCCCCAGTTGCTGTGGAGTTCTGAGGGAAATCCCCAACTTGGATTTTTTTTTTCCCAATAATACCTTTGCAATGGTAGCTGTAGAAGACGAATCATTATTAAAACATATTTATAGCCTTGGGATGGCAGTAATTGAATAAAATTCAACTGTCAAGTTCCAAAAGATCCAATAGCTATAGAAAAACTTTCCTGGATTATACTTGGGACAAATTAAACAATTATATTATATTTTCCATAGCCTGATAGTATGCTCTTTAAGTTGTTCATAATTTGGGGATATTATAGAAACAAAGAGGGTTTTAACCTCCAAGGGAGGGAAAATAGAAAGTATTTCTTGCATTAAGAACTTGCTGGATGACCAAAGGTTTCAGCTATAATTAAAATTCCTGTTCATTCTTTAGCAAATTCAGCTGGAAAAAAAATGCAGTAAATGCTAGCTCTTTTATAAGCCTGCAATTAAATCATGGCTTTAAACCAGTCTTCCTTATTTTCCTCCAGAAATTTGTTTCATAAATTATTTGTAATATGTCTCACTGGAATACTGATAAAATGATAAACTGAGGAAAGGAATACTTCTAGAAACTATCCCCTAAAATAGCTATCCCTTCTGAGCTGTCAATGTTAAGAGCAATACAAGCATACAGGTTTCTTCTACCTGGGTATATTTTCCCTAAATTTATACCGTTTACTGATAAAATAAGATAGCATTTTATCTATTAGCACTTCTAAGATGACGTAAAATGTCAATTTGTGTTTAACAAAATTAAGTGACTTTGACAAATTTTATTTTAAGAATAATTGGGTTTTGAAGGATGTTCAAAGACAGTTTCAAAGATCTTTTTTGTAACTTAAGGTATGTAGGTATGTAAAGTATGCAGGATATTCCTTGTTGAGGAAAAGGGGAATACTGTTGTCCTAAAGGAAAATGACTGGTTTCACAGAATGAGAAGCAAGAATGTGTAGGGGAAAACCTGAATGAATATAGAAGGCTAGAGAAGCTTTGTGGAAATGAATTTTATCTGTCATGTTCAGTGGTTACTAAGATTTGATAAGCTTATTTATAACATATTTTTAAAAGCTTTCATATCAAACTGTATATTCATTTGAAACTGGAGTTTGGTTTTCTCTCTGTTAAAATGATGAAGTTTTCTCAGATTATTGGTCTGCTCTTAATGAGACATTATAAAAAGTTTTTTTTTTTTTTAACCATCTGAGTATTCTGCCTAGAATTCAAAGATTCTATGTCATATCAAAATAATATCCTTGTTGCTGCTTATGTTAAACTTATCACCCTTTATTGTTTTGGAAGATAAGTCTTCTCACTTTTAAAGGAACTAAGTCTTTTTCTTACTATCATATTAACTTCTATTTTACTCTTTTATTGTCACTTTGGTTAAATAGGGAAACAAATATTGTTTCACAGTGACCTATTTTCCTGCTCAACATATTCAAAACTGACAACTTCTGACATTTTCCCCCAAAATCAAACTCTAAAGATTATTTTTTATTTTAAACTGTTACAAAGGATTTGTTCTTTCACCTTGTGAAAAATGAGGTGCTAGAAATAGTTACAGTCATTTAATATGTTATGAGTTGCATGGGAAGTATTATAAAAATATAAAAATTTCTAACCTTCTGTTGGTTGAATTTGTATGGGTGAAATGTTGCTCCCATAAATATAAAATTCCCAGAGATTTGAAAATATTCTTATTGACCTTGTTATGTCCTGATACTAATCTGCATTATATTAGACAACAGTATAGTGTTCTTGGTCCTGATTTTAGTTATTCTTAGAAAAATGTTACATGTCACATAAATAACCACATTTCCTTGTCAGTTACATTGTTTTACTCTGATGCTTCTTTCAAAGCTCATGCAGTAAGCTACAGGTCAGAGCTTCATCTTCAACGAAAAGGGAATTTAGAAGAAAGTCATGGGCACCCATGCTGTAACATTTTGAGAAGCCCTTACCACTCATGTATTGCTTGCATCTCATTGCCCTCCATGTCTCCACATCATTGTTTGCACTGGGTCTTGAAAAGCATATCTATAAATATAAATGTAAGTGAAAGAGGAAAATGAAAGACAGTAATGATGAGAGGGGAAGAGAATAATATGAGCAGGAATTCCATCCTACTTCCAAACTTTAGAGGAATAGTTAAGAGGATTTAGAAAAGGTTTTAGAGCTATTACAATTTTATTTTATTTTTTTTGGCTTTTTACAAGGAAACTTCCCCCAAAGGTGATTATAAGGTTATATGTGATTATGCCCAAATATATATATTTTTTTAATCCAGAAAGTCTTTTCATATTTACCTCTAGTCAGCTCCTTAACCAAGAAAATAATTCAGTTCTCTTTTAGAACCTAGGACATATTCTTAATTCAGTGACTAAAAAAATCCCTTCAAATTCTAGACATAGTATACATTTTTGATATAGCATATGTTCTGGTTTGCTAATGCTGCCATTGTGCAAAATACCAGAAATGGGTTGACTTTTATAAAGGGGGTTTATTTGGTTACAAATTTACAATTCTATGGCTATAAAAGTGTCCAAACTGAAGAATGGCTGATGGTGTCCGGAATACCTCTGTCAGCTGGGAAGGAACGTGGATGGCGTCTGCTGGTCCTTTGCTCCTGGGTTGTGTTTCAAAATGGCTTTCTCCAAAATGTCTCTGGGCATGTGTCTTAGCTTCTCTCAGATCTCTACTTGGTTCTTGTGGGGTAAACTCTGGGCTTCATCTCTTAGCTTAGCACCTCCAAACATCTTTCTGTCTGCATCTCCAAGTGTCTCCAAGTATCAACAAGCATTTGGGTCTATGTTGGCTCTAAGCTTCTCTCTTATATACTCCACTGAACTAATCAAGAACCACCCAAATGGGCATGGCCACACCTCCATGGAAAAAATATAATCAAAAGTATCACCTACAGATGGGTGAGTCACATCTCCATGGAAACATTGAATCAAAAGATTCCACCCTAATCAAAAGACTAATAAATCTGCCCCCACAAGATTGCACTAAAGAACATAGCTTTTGGGAGGATATATATATCCAAACCAGCACAGTATATAATGACTTCTTTACATTTTGAAATTGTTTCACCATATCTAAATTTCTCAGTAACAACACAGGGTCTTTCCCTCTGAGTCTTAAAAACTTCTTTTTTCTACTAACTCTGCCTCTGAGCTCCTGAGTGTAATTTCCAGAAAAAGTTAAAATTGCTCATTATGGAATGAAAAATTTCTTAACTGATGAATTCAGACAAAAACTTCATTTGGCAGATGGACAAGAAGTTCCAAATACTTCTAGCAGCTAAAATGAATTGCTGTTTGCTTTCTTGTTATTTGAATAAAGGCAGCATTCTTTACTTTTTGAGCTGAAATCATAGGAGAATCATATTCCACAACAAGGAATTAAAGTAATCAAAGTGCAATGTTGCTTTCACATTCTGCTTGTAGTGAATTTGACTTGCTGTGATTCACCGTAACTGGGGGCCAAGGCCTTGTTGAAGGTTTAATCAGGAAATGTGATGCAGAGATTGGCTGCTGTGCATTATACTGCTGCCTTATGGGGTTATACATGAAATGCATTGTGCTCAATATTAGTGATGAGGCTGAAGGATTTATCCAACTTATTCTTGTGTCAGTTATAAGTTGCCGATGCAAAGGCCTCTCATGGCAGCCTAGCTTGCATTTACATTAGACAATCAGTACACAGTCCAGTGTGTTTCTCAATGGCCAGTGACAACAAAATGTTAAATAAGTATTTGTGAAATTTGCTATTTTTAATGAAGTGATTGTTTTAAATACGAGAATCAAGGCAAGTATATAAGTTATGCTCTGTTAATTAACAATCTTAACAAAGTATATAAAAAAAGGTGAGACTGGAAAAAATGTTTGCACTGGTCTGTTGTTGATGACCTCAATATAAGTTAATTGTTTTTGTTTCTAGAAACAAATGTCTCATTTATGTTTCTGCACATAAGGGAATTAGAGCCTAGATTGGAAGCTCTTGCAGCAGTCACCTTTATTCTTGGACTTTGGATGTTATTCCTAAAATTCACTGGCTTTGCTCTTTGTATGTGACCTGGTTGTTCCCTGGAACTTTGGGTATCTGTTTGACACCTGAGACTCAAAGTGGTGCTCTCCAGCTCTGTAGGTACCGAAGGAGCTGCATTAATCATAGAAGATAACTCGATGCAACGACTATTGAAAAAGCTGAAGAAGGGATCAGACTTAAATTAGGCATGTGAATGGGGCTGATTGGTTAGGACTAAGGTGAATCAGAATACAGTGTGGAGGATGAAATTGTCTGTATTTTGGACTTTAATTTCTGTGTGAGACCAAAATGTTGCTGGATTCAGGTTTTTAGGTTTTTGGCCATGCTACAAGAAAGAATTCAAGGGCACAGCCCAAACTAAGTAAATAGGTAGAAATTGTGTTAAGAATATATGTGAGGGGAAATGTGGGCACTCTTACAAGAAAAGAGAGGTGAGAAATGAGAAGCCCCAACACTGTGGGACAATCTGCTTTATAGATTTTTGTTCCTTTTATAGTTTTTATTAACTATTTTGCTACCCTCCTTTTTTCCCTCATCTGTGGATACTTGATTGTAGATGACTCACTCAGGTGGGGTCCATTGGCTCCACCCTTCTTTGTGATGCTTGAGTGTAGATAAGTCACTCAGATGGGGGTCATTTGACCCTCAGGTGCTGTTTATTGCTGTTCTTCTCAAAGATCTTTCTCCTTGCAGCCTGACCACTCCTTGGAATTTGCCCTTTGCTCATCAGCCAGCTCCCACCCTAATTCTAACCCTGCCTCAATTCTCCCCTCAGAGATTTCTAGCTCCCCTAATCTTAAAGGAATTTGGGCTGATGGTCTGTCTTCTGTAGCTGCTTAAGCTGTCAGTGTGTCATAGGCCCTACTTGTGGGAGCATAGAAGTCTCTGGCTATGCTGTTGAGGGTGGATGGTTGAGTGTGTGGAACAGGAGAACAGCTTCTGGTGAGGAGAAGTTTGTTGTGAAAGCTTCTAATCTGGAAGAAAAAAACTGGGGTGAGAAATTGCATACATGGTCTGAGCAGAAACAGGAGCAAGATGGAGCTCAGGGTTTATTTTTTTTTTCAATTTTCAGGAACGCTGTTGGTTGGGGCTTGGCATATGATAGTTTACAATATCTGGCTGAAATCTGAAATATTTTAGATACTGAAATTTTATTTCCCTTTTTACTTAGGTAATTTTGTGATTCAAAGTCCAGTCTTATCTTTGGGAGTCACGTCTCATGTAGCCAGGGAGACCTACACCCTTGGAAGTCATGTTCCACATAGGGGAAGGTAGTGTTTATTTGCAGAGTTTGGCTTAGAGAGAGAGAGACTGCATCTGAGCAACAAAAGAGGTTCTCTGGGCATGGCTCTTAGGCATTAATTTTAAGTAGGCTTATTTTGCCATTACAGAGATAAGTTTGGTAAGGGCAAGCCTCAAGATTGAGGGCTTGGTTTATTAAATTGGCAGCCTCTATTGCTTAAGAGAATAGCAAGAATTCCCCAGCAGGGAAGTTTAATAGCTATATGTTTTTCTCTAGACTCTTAGGGGATTTTGCAAATATTTTCACTTCCTAAATTAAATTTTATTCTTTATTCTGGGTTCCCTGTCAAATAAAGCTGAATTACATTGTTTAAATAAACTGACTAGATTGGTTAAATTAGATAGTGTGATACAGAAAATCCAATTTTTAGACAAAATAAACATTCTTTTAATTATTGTAGTACTTCCTAAATACTTTCTATATAGTATGTTAAATTATTCTAGCACATCTATTTTACTAGGTGAAAGAACAAATCCTCTGTTACAGCTTTCCTTTAAGAGTAAGAAGATGTCTTTTGAAATAAAGGATGAGAAGGTCAACATAAACATTAACAAGGGTGTTATTCTGATATGATACAAAATCTTTACTTTCTAGACAGAGTTCTCAGATGGTTAAGAAAAACTTTATAACCTTTCATTAAGAGCAGACTAACAATCTACATTATTTTAACAGAGAAAATAAATTAATTCAAATCTTGTCTAGCTGTTTTATTTTAGGACAAAATTATACTTCTTTAGATAAGCTTATTAAATTTTAGTCAACATTGATTACAATAAACACAATTCACTCTCACAAACCTTTTATAACTTTCTATATCCATTTAGGGCTGGCAGTTAGCAATACCTACAACAAAATTTACTTTCATACTAGGAATGTTAGTTCACAAAATTAACATATTGCAAGCCTGTACTCTGAGGAAGTTAGAGGTCAGTAAGGTCTGTGGTTAAGGCATTCTCAAAGATACGGGGAATATCTCAAAACCCTTGGGACAGCACTGTCTCAGTGAGCTGGGCAGAAACACTATCCTTAAGTCTATGCCATTCAAAAGCAAATAGGTATTGATAGGGTGAAGAAGGATACAAAAAAAAAAAAAAATGTGTTTTTAAGATCTATGACTGAGAACCTGAATGCAGACAGAAGCTACTTTATGGGCTCACCCTGGGATGCTTTCATCCCATACAGATGTGTCTGTTTGCTCAAGGATCCCTTGAGAGGCCTCCATCTAGTCGAAGTCTTGGGGCAATCAAGAGGGTGAACACTAGCTGAGTTTCCTAGTCTTAAGGTGGCCCCCAGGCAGTGAAGAAGATCCCTCCCTAGAAGGAGGATGGGGCACTCAGGGACAATGAGAAACTGATGAGATACTAGAATGTCTTCAAGCTTTCAAAGGAGAAGGGTAGTGAAGATTCTAGTTTTGGCTTTACCATTAACTCCCATAACTAGGCAAGTCTGAGTGGAGTTTGGTTCAGAGTGGCAGTTTAAGACAGAATAAGTGGCTCTAGTATTAATTAAGAAATTAATAATCTTACCTGCCACATCAAGTGTCACTTGAGGCTCCTCTAGATTGATGGTCAGATGTGAAGTCAGCAGAGCCATACCTGGCCTCAGGTACCATCAGTGTTCTTCACTTGCCACAAGCAGGGCTCAAGGGGCTGTCTTGGCCCCCTTCAGAGATGGTGCAGTCCCTGGCCCAATGCCCATGTTGGTGGCACTTGGGGCAGGCCCTGATGGGTCCCAAGGTCAAGGGTTATCTCACAGTTTCAGGCACTCTCTCTGCCAGTGGACATCTGACCCACAATTGAAGCAAAGCCCTTGAGACTTGGAGCCATGATTTAGGTGACCTTGAGGGGACAGGGCTCCTTGAACAGTGAACTGCAATTAGTTGAGCCTGTTCTCTGATCTTTTTGCTTACCTTTCTTTGCCTTTTCCTCCTCCTCAGCCTTGTCTCAATTGTTAAAGCAGAAAAGGCAGCTCCTAATGTATCATTAATAGGAGTTTGCAGGCCCATGGAGAGCTTTTGCAGCTTTCTCTGAATGTCAGGGGCAGACTGGATGATGAAATGGGTGCCCAGCAAAGTCTGACCTTCTGGGAACCTGGGCTTTCATTAGTATACCTTTTTGGGCTTCCACTAACCTCCCTGGAACAGGGCTGGGTTTTTCTCTTCCTCCTGAGTGATCTCCTTTAGCTTATCACAATTAACCAGCTTGGTGGTACATTTTCTCATGACTTTTAGCAAACAAGTTTTAAAAGAGAATCATTAAGATCTCCTCTAATGAAAATTGAGACATGGGCATAACACAAGTGACAAGTTCTTCTCAGGTCCTTGTCTTGATAGAGAGCTATAAACATCTGGGCATAGGGAACTTCTGACTACTTTCCCTGTCTTTTACAAACTGGAGAATGGTATTATGATTGAGAGTCCCATTGGAGGGCTATGCTCCCCATATTTTAGCTTATATTGACTTTTGGCATTTCCAGTTTTCTCTGGAAAAGGAAATAGAGGATGTTACAGGCAGGATAGGGACTTTAACCCCACCCTTTCCCAGAAGAATTCCAGGGCAATGCTTTCCAGGAGTCAGGGACTCAGACCCCAAGTAGCCTCTTCCTTGAGAGGGGCCTGGACCCACACTTCCAGGGGGGTTCCAAATACAGATCTGGGATTTTAACCCCATCCTTGCCCAGGAGAATTCCAAGACAATGCTCTCAAGGAGATGGGGAATCAAACCCTGGACAGCCTCGTTCCTGAGAGATGTCTGGACCTATGTTTCCAGGGGGTTCCCAAACACAAGTCAGGAATTCAAACCCTGTACAGCCTCTCTGCTGGCCCAATGCCTTGGGAACATGGAGAATAAAGTCACCAAGTATTCCCAGGACACCTTTGTCCTCTAGTTTCCTGTTTCTTTAGGGCTAAAAAGTGAGCCTGCTCTAGAATAAGGAAGCTTCATATTCCACCACAGTGGGTCTCAATAGAGACCAAGCAATCAAGGCCTGGAGGAGGGGTGGGGGAGGACACTCCCCTTGGAAAGTACCCAGTTCCCATGGGCATCAACTAGAGGTGACTCCCTGGAGTGTCAAAGATAACACTTTGTTTGGTACAAGAATCCTTAGCCCAGAATCCTGTGTTATGAAAGATGGAATGTCTCAGAAAGCACTGAAAGCCAGACAGAGGTGAAAGAGTTAGACTCTCAAGGAGGCAACGGATAGGACCTCTGCTGAAGAGATGGAAAGAGGATCCAGCAGGAGCAGGGTCTTCATCCCCAGAGGAGAGGAAAGGAGAGACTTGTGGGGAAGTCTCAGAGAGCCAAGGAAAAAGAGAGAGAGAGAGAGAGAGAGAGGGATGGGGGACTTGCTTTGGCTTCCATTGGGCTTCCATTGGGCTCCTCCTCAACGCAGGGAGAAGCCCTCAGTCAGGTCTCAAGGGCAGTATCACTCACCACTCTGCATGAGGAACAGGAGGAGAGGATAACAACGAGTCAAGAAAGAAGAAAATGAATGCACATGACCAAGCCTCTTGGTACCCGCCAGTCCAGATGGTCGGAGAGAAGGCTCTCCTGACTGGCTTGCCAAAATATGTTGTTGGATGCAGGTTTCTAGGTTCTTGGCCATGCCACAAGAATGAATTCAAGGGCACAGCCCAAACCAAGTAGGCAAGTAGAAAGCTTAGTAAGAACAAATGTGAAGGGATATGCAGGCACTCCTGAAAGAAAAGAGAGGTGAGAGGCAAGAGGCCCTGACACTGTGGGACAATCTGGTTTTATAGAGTTTTGTTCCTTTTGTAGTTTTTATTAACAATTTTACTGCCTTCCCTATATACCCCTCCTCTATTAAAATGTTTTACTTTTGTCATTTTACTACCCTCATGTTCCAGTTTGCTAATGCTGCTATTAGGCAAAATATCAAAAGTGGATTGGCTTTTATAAAGGGAATTTATTTGGGTACAAATTTACAGTTCTAAGGACATAAAAGTGTCCAAACTAAGGCAGCAACAAGAGGATACCTTCACTGAAGAATGGCCGATGGCGTCCGGAAAATCTCTGTTAGCTGGGAAGGCACGTGGGGGGTATCCACTGATCCTTTGCCCTGGGGTTCTGGTTTCAAAATGGCTTTCTCCAAAATGTCTCTGGGCTAGCATCTCCAAATGTCTCCAAGTATCTCTAAGTGTCAGCTCCCAAGCATCTCTCCAGAAGTCTCTCTCAGCTGCTCTTGGGGCGTTTTGTCCTCTCTTAGCTTCTCCAGAGCAAACTCTGGGCCAGCATCTCAAAGCATCAGCAAGTGTCTGGGTCTGCTCCTTTTAAAGGATTCCAGTAAACTAATCAAGACCCATGATGAATGGGAGGGGCCACACCTCCATGGAAATAATCTAATCAAAAGTATCACCTACAGTTGGGTGAGTCACATCTCCATGGAAACATTCAATCAAGACATCACACCCTAATCAGGAAGTTTAATAAGTCTGCCCCCACAAGGTTGCATTAAAGAATATGGCTTTTGGGGGGATATAATATATACAAACTAGCACACCTCCCTATATAAAATGTTTATATATCAGCAACAGCTGCTTTGACTAACAGTCATTAATATAATTGAAATGCCTCACATGAACACCACTCCATGAAAAAGGTAAATTGAAGTAATATTTCAAACAGTATTACTTTCTAAAACATTTTGAACTTTTAGAGATACCTGTATTTTGGAAGGGAGCAAGCACTGTTGAATGCATACTCACCTACTTTTATGTGATTTACTATAAAATCAGTTAACTCATCCATTCATTCAGTGACTGACACGTAGAGTCTCAGTATCATTTCACTTCCAATTTGAATTTGCAAGTGACTGTATTTGAATGTCTGCTGGATTGAATCTACTCTTGTACTTCAAAGTCCAAATGAGAAGAACTCCCCTTTTTGATATAGCAAATTCTTAGTGATCTCTCCCCTTACTGATTCTTAGAGCACTTATTAAATCTCCCCTTTATACAACATAATAAGCATTTAGCCCATGGTGTCTTGTGTATTGCCATCTTGGGTATTGTTTTTAAGTAGTGTCTTCTGTTAGCATTTAAGATCCTTGTAAATAATGATTATTCATTTTCTTGGTATCTTGTTGTTTCACACTGTGCTTTGCACATTGAATTTAAACTGCTTGAAAAAATGTGTTTGGGTATAGAGAAAGACCTCATAATCCTAAATATGTCAAAGTCATTCACCCCTATGTTTCAAATAGGAAAGATTTTCAAATTGAAACAACATATTAAAGGCCAAGTACATCCCTAAATCTTAGAAGAAGACTACAGTCTGTTTGAAAATTAGGTAGCCTATTTTTTTCTCCTGAAACAATAAATCTGTGTCTCTACCAAATGTTATCTTCAGTGTTTCTATAATAAGATTTCAACATGAACTCCCTGTTGAAGAATTGTCACCTAGGAAACAAACTCTAAATTATTTGCAAATGTGAAATCTCCCTGCAAGTTTCCACATATTTTAAATTTCATAAAATTTCAAGTAAATAATATCAAAAGATGAAAACATTATTTTTTCACTGATCTAGAGAAAATCTGATAAAGTCATACTTAAGTTTTTCATTTTTCCATGCAATGCTCCCAGAAAGCACTAATCAGAGTTTTGTTTTTATTAACTCATTTCCTTTAAAATTTTCCTGTTGCTTATGTAATTTAAAGATGGAATTTCTGTAGCCCAGTGCAACAATTAGCAACATTTTAAGAATGTGGCTAGATTACTGTGTCTCTTGATGTGCAATGATTACTGTTCATTTAGAAAAGAAATTAGTAAAAGTCAAACAAGATGCAAGTGCACAATTTATTCCAAAATCAAGTGCCATAATCCTGAGGGAGCAAGGAAAAACTGATACAAATAAAAATTATCTCGATATCATGCCACTTAGAAATATGTATTATACATTAACATTAATTACAAATTCATATATATTAATGCATATACATACAATATATACTATTCTTATATTTATATAGAATCACTTAGGTGCTACTATTGTTAATTTTTGCAGGGTGATATAATTTTCCCTGATGATTTTGGCAATAAGTGTCTTCCTTTACTCTATAAGCTGACTAGTTTATATCATTCATTACCTAGCATTTCTTTTAAAAGCATTAAATGACAAAAATATTTATCTTAATAGCATTTAACAATATCATCATTATTTTTTTTAACTACGTTTTTATATGGGTGTCTCACCCTGTGCTGGTTTGAATTTATTATATACCCCAGAAAGCCATGTTCTTTTAATCCAATCTTGTGGGAGCAGACCTATTGTAGGTGGGATTTTTTTGATTAGGTTGTTTCCATGGAGATGTGACCACCCATTAAAGGTGGTATTAATTAGCTTACTGGAGTCCTTTAAGAACACTCACAGAGCAAGAGAATTCAGAGATGCTTAGAGAGAAAATGCCCAGATCCATTTTGCAGATAGCTGTTGAAACCAGAACCAGGAAACCATAGTTTGCCCTGGAGAAGCTAAGGGAGAACACACAGGCACTTAAAGCAAAAACCACTGGAAAAAGAAGCTGAAAGCAACACAACCTGGGAGCAAATAATTAGCAGATGCTCAGAGATATTTTGGAGAAAGCAATGGAAACTAGATGCTAACTCTGGGAGAGGCCTAGCAGACTCTGGCATGTACCTTCCCATGTGACAGAGGAACCCAAGATGCCATCATCCTTTCTTCAGAGAAGGCATCAGCTTATTGATGCCTTAATTGGGACATTTTCATGGCCTTATAACTGTAAAATTGTGAATTACTAAACCCCCATTGTAAAAGTCAATCCATTTCTGGTATATTGAATTTCTAGCAGCTTTAGCAAACCAGAACCACCCCAAACTGTGGAAAGCCATATTTGGGAATTCATTGTGGAATTAGTTCTGCTCATCAGTTCTGTCCACCTTGGGCACAAATAAACTAATAGTCCAACCCAGATATTATTCTTTAGGTAAAACAATTAGATGAATATTACTGAACTCACACTGTAGAATGAACCATATTCAGTTGAGGAAACCATTAACTTTATTATTCAATACATTTTAAACAGACTACAAAATTACATGCAAATTGAATTAGAGACCTCTTGCAATCTTTCTTCTCTAAGGTATTGGAAAAGCTCAGAGCCATGAGCAGTTAAGCAATTGTTTCTCTTCAGAATCTATGCACTTCCTTTTTACCAGTATTCGTTTCTGTGTTGTTTCCTGCTCTTCTTTGGGTCTGGTGATGTCCCTGTATCAGGATAGTACATCTTGGTCTCTGATAATTTCCTCTGTTTGTAAAGCTCAGTCATTAAAATAAAGATTTTCATCAATTATGTGTATTTACATCCAGCTATTTCTAGTCCTAGTTCCAGTATTTTTAATCTATGCAAAAGCTGAAGGTGCAGCTTTCCTCTGGTTCCCTCTCTAGGAATGTCTGGGGTGATGGATAAAACTATTTGTGATTTGGAAGGGAACAAACGCTGTTGAATGCATACCCACCTTCTTTTCTGTGACCTACTATAAAATTCACTAACTCATTCACTCATTCAACAAGTATTTATTGAGCACTTACTAGATGTCAGACACCATATCAGATACTGAAGATGAAGAATTACATCAGACAGAAATCCAACTTCATGAAGCTTAACTTCTAGCGTTGAAAAAGAAAATAGCAATTAAGTAAAATATGTGTATAGCAGAGAGCTGTGAGTGCTGTGGAGAAAAAGTAGAGAGAAGGCTGATAGGCCGGGCCAGGATTGAAAGTGTTGCAAAAGTTAATGGAACAATAAGGGAAATGCCCCAAATTTGGCTGAGGCAGAAAAAGTTTTTTTATATTGCTAATCACTGCACCAGGTTTTTGTCTCTCTCTGCTCCATGCCACATTACCTGCTATTACCTATCCTGTTAAGAAACTCCTGGGAGAAAGGCTCTTGGCTCCTTTTATATCTTAGGAGCATGGGATTTCAATAATATTCTATATTTAGAGTATGTTTACTACAGTGAAAAGTCACTCAAGCTGAGTCTGATAACTACCTGCATCAAAATCATTTGATATATTAGCTTAAAATTTAGATTTGTTAGCTGCATTCCAAATCTAAGAAATCAGGACCTCTGGGAGGTGAGTTCATGATGCAGACATAATTAAGTACCTCATCAGGTTACTTTTATGTATGTAATTTAAGGTAAATGACTTAAACAGGGCCCTTAGGCCCAAGCAAGGAGAGCCTTGCCCTATCCCTGAACTTTAAGGGGACTTGCCCTGCTGGGTAAGGCAGGCTAGATTGTCTGGAAAATGATCTCTGAGACAGAATTTAGTGTACAGGAGGTTTATTAGGGAGAGCTTTTGGATCTATACCTGTGAGAAGGAGCAAAGAGAGGCAAGACTGGGCAGAAGGAAAGTTAAATTGTAATTCTGGTTCTATGACAGCCTCAGATAAACCCAGGGGGAGCTCTGGAGTTTAAATCAGTTGTCCTCCATTGGGACATTATAGTCCCACCTGTAATCAGTCATTACATCCTGCCCTGGGGAAGATATAACCTTGGGCTAGGTGGCTCTTCATAGTTGGGGCAGTTCCTGGAAGGGCTGACAGTGAAGGTTGCAAGCCTTTTGCTGATGGGAGATCTGGAAGGTGTATCCTCAGGTCCACCTCTACTGTGCTGTACCCTATGGCAAGAAATCTTGTAGGGCCAATGAGAAATGGCTGCCTAGAGCTTTCACCCAGCTCCACCATTTCTAGTCTCAGAACCCTGGAATTCCCTGTTCTAAACTCTCCAATTCACATACAAGGCCTGTATCAGCCTCTTCCCCAGAGCTGACAGCACACCAATGTGTGCATCCCTACCTCGGAGGAGTGGCCAAGGTGCAGCAGTTCACAGGTGTGGATGGAGCTTGCACATGTGCCCTATTATTGCTACATGCTTGTGTTCAAGGCCATTCCAGTGCTGAACCAGAGTGGGAAAAGAATGGGGCAGGATGCCAGCCCAGAAGTCCAAAACTTCTAAATCCAAACATGGACTTTCATCATAATGTCAAAGAAGGAGGCCAGAACATAGTTTATTTAACAGTTGATTAGATTGATTTATCACTTGTAAATGATTTAGACATATGTTGTATGGGTGTCCATTTGTACTTTTGTCCCCAGGCCCTGCAAATAATATTGGCAGGTATGGACAGAAGAGTGTCCTTTTTAATGAGAAGAAGATAAAATATTCAAAATTCTTTTTTTTTTCATTCATCCTCCTTAAATTATCACTGTTCAAGAAGGTAATGCATGCTATGAAGGAGTAGTCAATTAAATGGAACCAGTGCAGGCCTCCAGTTCTGATAAATTAACTGTTTCCAACTAACCTAAAGCAAAGAAATGTTTGCTAAATATTAATTTTGATGATTTCATTTACCTAAAAAGCCATTCTTTCTGGAAAGTTGGCATCTTGGGAAGATCCTATTAATACAATTACTAGCTATTTCTTAAGAAATTGTCCTCAGAAGCTTCTCCCAAATTTGGACTTAGTTTAATGCTACAGGGGTCACTTTTATGCTGAAATGAGAAGGATAGAAGTAGTGAGAGTACATTTCCTCATCAGAGCCTACACTTTGGGTTGAGAAGGTGCCCTGCCTCCAGAGCAGTCATCTTTCATGAAGTGTGCTGACCTCTTTATTTTTTGAAAGATGAGGATTTGAGATTTGTTTATTTGATTGTTTTCTTTGTTAATTTATGTAAACCTTGTTTTTTAGTACTTACTTTAGGAGACTTAAACACAGAAAATCAACCAAATACAGAAAAATCCTAAAAAGAAAAGTTCCTTAAAATTTCATCACCCAGGCTATCCACAATTAACATTTTAGGGACTGCTCTTAAAGACAAATATATTTATATTGAAATATATGCATTATTTTACAAAAATAAGATTGTACTAAACACTATTTTCCAACCTTTTCTTTACTCAAAAATATAGCTTGAGCATCTTTTCATGTAAATAAAAGTAAGCCTACATTTTTCTTTTTAATTGCTGCATAGTATTCCATTATATAGATGTAACTTTCTCTGATTATTTTCCAAAGGTTTTAGAAAATATATTTTTATGGTCCCAAGTAGTATTTTGTATCAATTCCAGTTAACTACTTAGAGGGAAATCAAACAGCCGAGTGTTTAATTTTCAAAATGTTATAATTGGTAAGATGCTGTATATTATTATTCTTGGCATTATTTTGTTACTTGTATGTGCTTTAGTATGAGAATTCAGTAGGAATTAACTTTTATTTATGGGTTGGAGATTTTTATATTTATTTTTATGGTTATTAACTTGAAAATGCTAATTAATCTTATTTTCAAAAAGAGTATCATACATACTTCTGAGCATAAATCTTAGGCTGAAAAGAATTTTTGATGACTGTACAACAATGAATTCTCAAATGAAGGAACTAATTAGATGTAAACTAATTGAGCAATGTCTGGTACACAGGCATTGGTGCTTTCCCTTTATAATGAGAAAGAAAATAATTTCCTATTTTCAGAACTCTTACAAGTCATTGCCCCATCATTAGCTTAATGTCAAGAAAATAACTCATTATCTAAATCGCTTTTTGGAAAAAAAACAAAGTAGAGTATGTTTTAATATCTTTCAAAAACAACTCTTTATTTTAGATTTCAGTGAAAATCAAGCTAGAGCAACTTGGTTGAGTTTTGGGTTACTTGCAACTCTTTTTCTTTTTTGTTTTTTTGAAAACCATTTTTTTCTTCATTATAAAAATAGTAACTTCACAGAAAAAAAGTTACATCTTTTACATGAAGTTGAATTCATCAAAAGTGTTAAGAAATACCCATATGAGTATACAGCTTTAGATGGCATTTGTGTTATAGCCAATTCATTTATTTCAAATAGAAGAGTGTATGAAGGCACCTGCCTCCCCATATAACACGTAAACCCAGATTCTCTACTACTGGTTGGCATATCTGCATTGTCTTCTATGAGAGAATCAATTCTATGAGCTCTCTAGCTACAGAACCAAGACACAAAGAATAAAGAATATGTCTTTTTTAGGACATCACCATATGATTCTAGCCTGAATTGTTCATGGACTATACTTTGAGAAACATTCTGCAGCATTTAGAAATGGTCTTGTAGATAACTTCTTTACAGTGCCAGAGATGTTTTCTGGATACCATAGAGTCTTGAAGGTGCCACATTTCTTGTCCTTTCCCCTTGCCTTCCAATCCATGCTTGCTACAAATAAGGCCTTGTTCTAACCTGAATCTGTATGGATGAAGCCCTGACATTCAGCCTAACAGTTAATGACTTCTCTAAATCCCACAACTGCCTTCCATTCATTGGTAGCAGTCCTACTGTAAAATAGAAAAAGCACTTGGATCCACACTGGTGACAGTTGCCTGGCTTGGTCACCATCTGCCATCTGTGATTTCCCACTTGTCATGGGCTTTGTTGGATGGAAAAGATGCCTACAGTTCTGCTGCTCACTGTCACACACCAATCTCACCACTTCAAATGCTAACCTGAACTCTGCTTGAGTTTGCCTCACCCTTTGCACATAATTTGACTACTCACTCAGCTGACGGGAGACTGGCAACTGCCCTTTCCACAGTTTTTGCTTCTGCTAAGTCCTTTTTGGCAAATGTTACTGAAGTTCAGCATCATTATTCCTGAATCCCTTTATTATGAGCAATATATAATCAATAATAAACATAATGGATACATGGATACATTTATTAAATACATAAATTACATAACTGAGAATAGGATCCTGAAATAAAAGATATTTGTTTGTGTCATTTGTTTGGGAGGAGGAACAGTTCCATGGGGATTTGCCCATATTGGGAAAATACAGAAACCTAAGAAAAGTGAGTGCTCAGGCAATATGGTGATGGCATGAAACAGGCGGTAGATTGTACAATACTGAGTATCTATCCTTCGGCTCTTGCACAGCATTTCCTGGGACTCCAATCAAAGCTCTGAATACACCCATTCAAAATTCAACTGGATTCCAGGTAGATCTTTCTACATATCAGTGACTGCTGATCCACCTCTGGAAGACTGGAATTTTATTCCATAGAGTAAACAAGTAAAGATTTCTTAAAGGGACACCAGTCAAATGTACGATCAACACTCCCATGCTAAAAGAAATGAAATGGAAATGAGCTATTGCTTGCTGCGTGCTGACACTCCCAGCTGTCTTGCCTACTGTCTCCCAGAGGAATGTTGGCTTTCCTCTCCCCAGACTTGAAAGGACTTCTCCAAAAACTCTGACCAATCAAAGGGAAAAAAACTACATGTTTGTATAAATTATTGATTCATGATTACCTCTGGATCATATGATGCTTTTCTCCTTTATATTTTCCTGTATTTTTCCCATTGTGTAAAACAAGCATATATTTAATCATAAAACTTAACATTCATTGAGTCAATAAGTGTGCTGAGCACTATATTAAGCAACTAATTTAAATTCCTTTTCTCATTTAATTCTCACACCAATTTTATGAGCTGGGTCTTACTTAATCCTCACTTGATAATTGAGGAAATGGTGTCTTAGCAGTTAAGTAAATTTCTCAACACACAAGCAATGAGTGACAGAGTTGGAACTTGAACCTAGTTTGCTGCTGTCACTAAGCCTGTGTTGTTACTCAGTATTCTAAAATATCTCAAAGAATATTAAAATATTAATTTTTAAAAGAAAGAGTTTCCAAACTTCTCAAATTGTTATATTCTTCATTCTCATACTTTAATCCTAGACTGCCTCAAGTTTTATTCCAGAACCATTTCATTTTCAGTTTCTGATCTCATAATTTGTTTTTGTTTTATTGTTTGTGTAGACTTCATTACATGCCTTGAATTGATGTTTCACACCTGACTCTTCTTTGATTGATATAAATGGGTAGAAGGACTCAGTAACACTGACAACAGTGCTTTGGTGACATCTAGAGAAAGCAAATTTAGTAAGAGAAGTGAGTGCTCAGAAGGTTGATACAGCTGCTTTTGCCATCCTCTGCACCTGTCCCCACCTGTAAAAGTACAGACATCTATTTCAAACTGTGAAATACTGTAGGGCCATTAATGACCATATTTCCAAATAACATTTGAATAATGTTGCAAAATTCTCATAATGTAATGTTTCTATGCATGTAAGATCTAAAATCATATGACACCAATTTTTAAACAATAGCATATGTGTGGTAAATGTGTATGTGAATGCATGTGTAAAACTGTTGGTATTGATATTGTTTCCAGCAAAACAGACCACTTTCAAGTGAGGAAGACAGTGACAAGCTCCCTACAAGCTCCCTACATGCTCGGAACTTTCAGTCAGATTTTAGTGCCCTTCCTCTAAGGATAAACGGACAGGCAAAGGACATAAACAAGGGCAACATCTAATAAGAAATGTAAGGAACAGAACAAACCAACATAAAAAAAGCAATTTAAAGGAAATAAATACTAAGCTGGGAGAAGAAACCAATAAATAGATTTAAAAAAAGGTAAATTCAGAAAACAAAAAAGAACTCTTGAGTATTAAAAACAGAATGGTAGAAAATAAAGATTCAGTAGAAGATTTAAAGGATAAAGTTGGGGGAAACTGCCAGGAGGTGGAACAAAAGATGAAAAGATGGGAAAAGGAAGAAAAGAACAGATAGAATTAGAGGGCAAATCCAGAAAGTCATGGGAGTTCCAGAAATAAAGAACAGAAAAACAGACAATAGGAAATCATCAAAAGATATTTCAGGAATGTTTCCAATAACTGAAGAATATGAATTTTTAGTTTGAAAGAGCCCAAAAATGTTCATAAAAATGGAAGAAAAACAGACACCTAAAGTCACTTGTAAAAAAGCAATAAAAAATATGTGTCAAGAGAAGATTCAATAAACTTATGAAGAGAGAGACAAAAAAAAGGCAGTCACATGCTGTTTTTGTTTGCTAAGGCTGCCATTACGCAAAATACCAAAAATGGATTTGCTTTTGTAAAGGGGGTTTATTTGGTTACAAAGTAACAGTTCTAAGGCCATAAAAGTGTCCAAACAAAGGCATCAATAAGATGATTCCTTCTCTGAAGAACAGCTGATGGTGTCCAGAACACCTCTGTCAGCTGGGAAGGCACATGGCTGGTGTCTTCTGGTCCTTTGCTCCTGGGTTGTATTTCAAAATGGCTTTCTCCAAAATGTCTCTGGGCTTCTGTCTTCGCTCCTCTGTCTCAGCTCCTATGCATCCTTGCTTCTTTCTCCCAGGGCATTTCTCTCTAAGTGTCTGGGGGTCCTCTCTTTGCTTCTCCAGGGCAAATTCTGGGCTGCATCTCTTAGCTCATCATCTACAAATGTCCTTCTGTCTGCATCTCCAAGTGTTTCCAAGCATCAGTGTCTTGGTTGGCTCTTAGCTTCTCCCAGGGGCAAACTCTGGATTATGTATCTTCGCTTCTCTCCAAAATTTTGTCCTCTCTGCTCTCTGTGTGAGCTGTCTTTAAAGGACTCCAGTGATCTAATTAAGACCCACCCTGAATGGTTGGGGCCACACCTCCATGGAAATAATATAATCAGAGTACTCACCCACAGTTGAGTGGATCACATCTCCATAGAAACATTCAATCAAAAGGCTCCACCCCACAAGGTTGGATTTAAAGATCATGGCTCTTCTGGGGTTCATAATAATGTCAAACCAGCACACATGAAAAGGAAGATGAACAGATGTTAGACAAAAACCTTAAATGTCCTAAGGGTAAAATAAAGACCTTTTCAGGCATGCAAGTTCCGGAGACATAGCATTTTGGGGGATGCCCTACTGAAACAAAGTCAGAAAAAGTGGAAGACATGAGTTATTGAAAAGAGAGCATACCTCAGAGAAACAAAGGGAATTTTCAGGATGGTGGTAGTGTCTGGAACATCCCATGTTGACAATTATACTTCATGCATGGCGGGCTACTAGGACGTATTAATGCAAATCTAAAGGCTACCTGATACATCTAAATATATTAAAAATGTTTTGAGGAGCTTCAGGAAATTTTTAATAAACTAAGATATTGACTTCAAAATGTTTACTATCTACCAAAGAATCAGAAAAGCTAGATTAAAAAAACTTAAAATGACATTAATATATTACAACAGATGAAAAACATTATAAATGAAATTATAAAAACAAATAACAAAATAGAAATAGTAGAAGGATAGGAATAATGGGACAAGGAATATGATATGGGAGAACAGATACAACCTCATTATCATATTTGACTATGAAGCTGTATGATGCATTCCAAAAATTAAAATCATTGTCATAGACTTTCTGTGCCTGAAGATTTCCTAAAGAATGTGCTCTAGTATTTGAAGAAATTCCAAAAGAGTACCAAGCATGCTTTGGAAAGTTTTAGCATTTTTTTGGAATAAATGTATAGGAAATTGTTCAGCTGAGGAAAAAGCATCTGCATAGACTTGGATGGGTGTTTTTGCTTAAAAAATTGTCTCACTAATTTGTAGTAAATCATATGAAGACAGTGAAATCACAGAATTTAAATCCATGATTTATTAAATTAAATTCCTCATATTGTTGAAAGCGAGCATGATAAATTACTTTCCATAGCTTCCACAATCACTTAAAATTCTGAAGAAGGGACATCTGAGAACCTCAATTAAGACAAAATTTCTCTTGATTCTTCTTTTCTCCTACTTCCAAATTTGGGAGAAGGGAGGAATGGGGATGTAATGAAATATCAGAAAAATTAAAAATATATATTTTACATTTAAAAATTAGTTACAGGGTAGAACAGATTATTAAACTATAGAAACCACATAAGGTTTTTCTGCAAGTAGCTATCAATTACACAGTAAAAAAGAATTTCACAGCACTGACAATTACCAAACCAGAGACTAGAAAATAATAATTAAGACACATTCTCTCTTTTTAAAACTGATGATATAATTATGAAGGTTTTTTGAATCAGCAAGATATGTATGTTTTTTCTTTTTATTCCACCTTATGGCTAGAAATGAGTAAATAAACACATTTAAAGAAAGCAACTACTTAATGACACATTTTTAAATAGGAACAGCCTAAACTTTTGCCAGAGTCTAAAGATAGCATTCCTTTTATCCAGGTTAGAATTTGAGTTTAGAGAATTCCTTGTGTTTTCCCCAGAAAGCTCTAAAATTTTGCACATTATCCTCAGAAGGGTTCTACAAACTACAAACTTTTTAGATCATATGAAAATTCGAGTTCTTATATGAAGTTTCAGTTATCCTTCCAGATTTTCTAAATAATTAAAGAACTAATGGAAAAGGGAAAAACTGAACACTTGCCAAATTTCTTCCTAGGGCAATACTTCTGGAGTCATATGCAGTAAAATAGGGGAGGAATACAGTGTGTATTTTCATAAGGTAACATTTCTGCCAAAGAATTTGAGGGAAAGGTGCTTATTATTTATATCAAAAAGAAAACATTAAAAAAAAATATGAGGGATTAATGCAGACATCCACAATCATTCCTATCTCAAATACCAACACTGAGGTTTGGGGCAAGTGCTGTGAACCAGGAGTCTCTGAGTTTCAAGGTGCCCCCATGTGGAAATGAGCAAACATTACTATTCTTGCTATTCTCATTCCATTTGCTTATTTCATAACTGGTATCGAGGTCTATGAAGATAAAAAGCATTATTTATGATGAAAGCTACACAATTAATCATGCCAACAAAATAATTATGTTTTATTAGTCACTCAGTTTGGTACCATTGGTAAATACTACCTGATGAATACAGACACCACCAATTTGTGTATCAGTGAATCCAAAATGCTTAGTATAGTGTCTGGCACAAAGCAGAAGAGAAGTAAATATCTTTCAACTCAGAAAATAATGAGTGTGCATTCACATGAGCTAGAAATCTAAAGGCAATAGTCATTCCTCCCTCTTCCTTACACTCAAAATCCAGTAACCCAGTTCCATTGATTCTACTTCTAAAACTTCACTTGCATCCAGGCATACACCATTTTGCTCCCCAAGCTTAAGCCTAGATTCTCTTCTCTGGCCATTGGCAATGCCTACTGGCCTGTCTACTTCTAGGTCTTCTGCAGTCTGACCCAGCATTCACTGCTAGCAGTGGTAACCTTCTAAACTCGATTAACTGGCCTTTAAAAAATATATGTAGAATTGTGCCTAAGAGTCTCCCCTTGAATGCCTCTTTGTTGCTCAGATGTGGCCCTCTCTCTCTCTCTAACTAAGCCACCCTGGCAGGTGACCTCACTGCCCTCCCCCATGTGGGACATGACTCCCAGGGGTGTAAATTTCCCTGGCAATGCAGGATATGACTCCCAGGGTTGAATCTGTACCCGGCATCATGAGATTGAGAACATTTTCTTGACCAAAAGGGGGATGCAAAATGAAATGAAACAAACTTTCAGTGGCTGAGAGATTTCAGATGGAGCCAAGAGGTCACTCTGGTGAACATTCTTACACACTATATAGATAACACTTTTTAGGTTTTAATGTATTGGAATAGCTAGAAGTAAATACCTGAAACTACCGAACTCCAGCCCAGTAGCCTTGACTCTTGAAGACTGTGTAACAGTATAGCCTACAAGGGGTGACAATGTGATTGTGAAAACCTTGTGGATCACACTCCCTTTATCCAGTGTATGGATGGATGAGTAGATAAATGGGGACAAAAACTAAATGAAAAATAGGGTGGGATGGGGGGGATGATTTGGGTGTTCTTTTTTATTCTTATTTTTTATTCTTATTCTGATTCTTTCTGGTGTAAGGAAAATGTTCAAAAATAGATTGGGGTGATGGATGCACAACTATAAGATGGTACTGTGAACAGTTGATTGTACACCAGGGTTGATTGTATGGTATATGAATATATTCAAATAAAACTTAATTTAAGAAAAAATACATACATATGTAGTGATAAGACTTAGATATAGGGGATGGGCATATCCCAGGACAACTGGCACAAGCGCTACAAGACGGGGTGAGAGGAAGCCCTACCACAAGAAGCAGAAGTATGAACTAGGACCACAGCTGCCAACACTAAGCTTGGCCCCGGTTGTATACACACAGTTCAGGTGTGAGGAGGCAACAAGAAGCACAGTGCCTTGAGGCTGGGTGTGGGGAACTTCTCCTGAGTTCTGACTGCTCTTGAAAAACAAGGCTCATCAATGTTGTCTACAACGCATTCAGTAGTGAGCTGGCCCACACCTAGACCCTGGTGAAGGCTGCGTTGAGCTCACTGACAGCAAGCCGGACGGGCAGTGGTACCCGTCCCACTAGGCTTTGCCCCTGGGCCGCAAAAAGGGGACCAAGCTAACACTTGAGGAGGAAGAGATTTTAAACAAAAAAGATCAAAGAAAATTCAGAAGTATGATGAAAGGAAAAAGAATGCCGAGAGCAGCCATCTCCTGGCAGAACATTCCCAGCAGGGCAAGTTTCTTGCATCCATTGCTTCGACGCCAGGCCAATGTGACTGAGCAGATGGCTATGTGCTAGGGGGGAAAGGATCTGGAGTTTGTCTGAGGAAAATCAAGTTGGGAAAGGAAAATAATTCCTCCCTCTCATCCCAGCTCTTGTAATAAAGGTGTTTACTGTTCCATGTCCAAAAACAAAAACAAAAAACAAAACCCTCCTTTCACCAGGGGCAACCTGAACATGTGAATGTTTTTTGCAATCTAAAGAATCTAGCTAGAATACTTGTGGTAAAGCATAATAATTAAAGTCACAGGGAGCTATTTTCACCTATGATAATACCTGAACAACAGCTCATCGATGCAGGTGAGGATATGGTCAGTCTTATGGTGACACTTGTTACTGACCTTTAGGAGAGGACTTTGGCAATTTGCCCATAAAAACACTATTGGGTTGGTATGATGGAAAAATAACAACATCAAACAGTTGACATTATTAAGCACTTATTAAATGCCAGGCACTGTTTTTTAGTGCTTTCTGCATATTAATGAGGATGAGAAAATGAAGCTGCAGAGAGGGTAAGTATTTTGCCCAAGGTCACAGAGGTAGTAAATGCGCAGTGGAATGGGGCCTGCTCACTTTCTCTTCATTTTACTTCTCTTAATATTCTACTTGGTGCTTCTTACATTCAAAACATTTCTTCGTTTAATATTCCCTGGGGGCATGTTTAATTATTGCTTCCTTCATGGGGCTGGTTTCTCCTGAAACCTCCTCAGTCCTCCAAAATTCCACCCCCATAGTCTTGACAGGTGACCTAGACTCTCATTTTACTGAGAACAATTAGAAAAATTAGAACTGCCTCAGTTACCACCTCTTCACATTGCCACCCAGATACTCTACTCTGACTACTTTCATGTAATAAGAGAGAAGCTCTTTCTACTCCTGTCTAAAGTCGCCTTCTCCATGTGGGCTCCAGAGCCTATGCTTTCTGATCTGTTCAAGGTCTTAGCTCTCATATTAATTCGCTTTCTCTTCTGCACCATCACGTTCTCTCTCCCCACCAGATAATACCTTCCACACAAAAATATGCAGTATATCCATCTTAAAATAAAAAAGAAAATACCTTTCCTAGACCACTTTTCCACAAGGTACTTCTTTAGACCAAATTCCTCTGAAGAGTTTCTCTGTTTCCTCACCTCTCTTTGGTCGACTTAATTAAATCACATTTTTTGCACCCCTCCTCTCTTCCTCTCTTCTGAAATTACTCTTTGTAATGTTATCAAGGCTCTCCATTTCAATTTGCTTGAAATATATATTTATGCGATGATTTGTTTCAATCTACACCATCGGGAGCATAGGTAAATAGTTTATGAACTTTAATAATGAATACACATAAAGTGACTTTAAATTCCATCTATATGTTGACCATGCCCAATTTTATACCTACAGTCTTGATCTCTGCCCACCCTTGAAATTAAGCCTCATCTATCCGACTGTCATCTCTACTTGGATGAAAAATCGGCGTTTTAAATTTACATGTCCAAAACCAAAGTCCAAAATTGACTCTTCCTTCAGTGGTTTCATGTTTGTAAATGATAACACCATTCACACAATTAGAGCCGAACCTTGGAGTCTTCTTGACTCCCCTTTTCTTCACATCATGTTTATTCCATTATCAAATCCATTTTCTCTGCCTTCAAATTGAATCCCGAATAAAACCACTTGCTTCTTCTATTGCCATTGCACAGCCACACCTAGAACAATGTCTGTCACATAGTTCCCATTTAATACATATTTGTTGAATACACACACCAAATCTTTAAAGAATGAATGAATGAAATGTTGTTCAGTACAAGAACCCTACCTGTATCAATGGCATTTTGGTATCTTCTATAGCACCTTAGTTTGGGGAGCTCTGATACTATCAGTTTGTACCATGTTTCAGTAGCTCTTTTGCTGTGGACAAATTGACTTGTCCTAAGTAAGTGCCTCTTGACTTTACCATCATCTATTTCTCTACCTTTAGCAAATCCAGACCCTGACAAGCTTTCGCTGAATTTTATATCAGCGTAAACTTACAAATCTTTGGAGAATTTGGATGAATTCCTTAATGTATTTTTGCCTCTGTGCCATAGTAAATTCTTCTTGATGTGCCAAATGTGTCCTATCTCTTCAGCAGATTCCAAGATAAATCATTCAATTACTGATGAAGCTATGCTTGATTGCTGTGCCAAGTCCCTGGATAAATTCAAGTGAATTCAATATTCATTCAACAAAAGATGCATTGAATGCCTACTATGAACCAGGTTCTTATGCTTATCAAAGGACTCAATAATACATAAATAATGAACTTATATATATTTTTTAAAAATGTATGTTGAGTGTTTAAATAGCAAAATATTTTCACATTTTAATCATTTACAGCTATTTTCTGAAGGTGGAAAGTCTAAGAAGAGACATAATTGACAATTCTGGTTATTGGAAGTCTTCAAAAGAATGAGGCATTTGATAGATTCTATATATTTTTCAGCAAATACATTTACAAATTACAAAGAGATTTTGCCTCAGTAAAATGGAAAACATTCAAATATTCAGGATTACTGCTTAGAGATGGAATACCTTTTAATATCTTCTAAATTAAGAAGCATTTCTATCAAAACTACATCAAGCAGGTTTTTTAACGAATCATTCTGGTTATTTTTGACTGTCATGATGTAAGAATTGGTAAATAATGCCTGTACAAGTCATCATAGGAGAGGAAAGTGGATGGGAAAAAATGGAAGACACAATGTCAAATTTATAGATATTCACCTGCTGTAGTGCATTGTTCTGTTTCTCAAAGAGAATAATGAACCTTTGGATGGTGACAAACGAAGATGTCATATGTTTCACTAAATAATAATGCATTACTCTGACCACTTTTGTCAAGCCTCTTCTGTCTGCCCAGCATGCCCTCCCCAATCTCTGGTCTAGATGTAGATGTCTCCTCATCCCCTAAACTTAGAAGACCCTCTCTATGAAATTTTTCTTCACCTTCCTTCACAACCCACCTATCATGTAGACATAACTTTGCTTTCTTTTTTCTCTCCTATTGTGCCCTCTAGATGTCCATATTAGTACATTTCCCTGTATTGCATTTATCTTTTGGGTGGTGGGGAGGTTCTACATATTACTCATCTTTATACTCCAAGTCTTTGGAAAACTGTAAAGTGATTCTTCTTGATGTGCCAAATGTGTCCTATCTCTTCAGCAGATTCCAAGATAAATCATTCCATTACTGATGAAGTAATGGAAGTAATAAAGTAATAGAAGATATTATTCTACATTGCTGAGATTGCATTAGGATTCCTTAAATGTATCTCTTTGAAACACTTCCTAATCGCATTGACCTACAAAGTGAGGAACTCAAAAGCTGGTTGTTTTGGGCTTTATAAGAAAAAAGGCTACAATGATGATGTTTGGTCACCAGAGGGCACCACTGGCTCAGGAGCTGGTTCTCTATGCCAGGACATTTTATATTACTTGATGCATAATAAGGTTCCTTCATTTAGTTGAAAAGTATTTATTGACAACCGCTATGCGTCAGGCAATGTGCTAGGTCCTGGAGGATAGCGCACTAAGCAAGACAAACCAGGTCTCTCATTGAACTTACAGTCTAGTGATTTTATTTTGATTTCATTCAAAAATGATAGCTTGAAAGAGCCTAAATCTGGTTAGCACTAAGAGTCTTCAATGTCTAGTTTATTTCTACTATGGGAAACTGCGTTCTGAGGTCTCCTTCAAGCACTCAGTGAACAAGAATTTATTATAAACCTACTATGTGCCATATGTGGACTGGATATTCCATAGTGGGGAAAAAAAAAGAAAGGATAGTCTTAGCTTTCATGAAATTTACTATATCATAGAGAACACAAAAATTAATTTTTAAAATGTCTCATGATCAGAGTTTTTAAAAAATGTAAAACTTACGAGGTGAAAATACATTATGAAATAGAGTGATCCAATTATTTTTTTAGAGTTCAGTAATAGTGTTTCTGAGGAAGGGGAACTTAAGCAAATAATAAGAGAATGAGTAGAAATAACTTGGGAAAGAAAAGCCAGAAGAACATTATGGCGAGAAATAATTGTAAATAACCTTATTAAGCATCGCATGACACAGGAATGAAAGAACAGTTTGGTCACAGAGAAAGTTTGTCAGAGAAGAGTCTCTGGATAGGAGGCTGTACTGACTTGCCTTTCCTCACAGCAATCTGGGATATATCTGATAATCTGGTGCCTGACCCACAGTGATCTCAATAAAGTCTCATAAGGCTTTGGGACAAGATCTGGAGTGCTGATGACCAAAACCCATAGTCAATCTCATTGAGTTCAAGGAGAATTAGACTGGCTTTGGGCCCACAACAAGTTTAACAACTATACATGTGACATATAAACAGCCAATAAAATGAAAATTATGGAAAATGTCCAGAACAATATATGTACCATAACACTAGACAATTCAAATCAGTTCCATTTTAAGTAAGAATGGCAATTAATATTCTCAGAGATACTGGGGATTAGAAGTAAGGCCAGTAAGAAACCAAGGTGTTCTCATGTATATGAGGGATCAAAGATTAAAAGTATATCTAGTTAACTTCATGAATGAAACAGTTAAATTATGCTATGTTTCTGCTTTAAAACAACAACAAAAATAGACCCAACAGATCACCCTCCTTTCCTGCACCCAAACAGAGAAGACTCTATTGCAAATAAAATATATCGTTAAGCTTCAATACTTGTTCTGATTTGGTTTTCCAGGAAAGTGAGTTGAGAACTGGATGAAGTGCAAAGAAGAATTATAAGGAAATGGAATAAGAAAGACCTTAAGGCAACTGGATAAAGAGTTAAAAGAATATCAAAACAAATGTGGGTAGAATAGAATACTAGTGTGTTTAAATAATTAGTATAATTAGTGATCATCTATTGAAGAGTTATTAAGTGCCAAATACTGAATGAGACCCTTGAAAATAAAATAATAACAATTTGAAAATTAATAAAGTTATTGCCTTCTCTTCAGAATACTCTGGGTTTGATGAGGCTAAGAAATAAATAGTTACAATGAAACATGATAATTCCATAATCCAGGAGAGCACCATCTAAAGTTAGATGTGAGGAGAGACTGAAAAGGAGAAAGTAGGTAGGGTGTAGTAATTACCATTGTTTTCATCCGTTTAGCATTTCTTCCCTCTGTGGCGATGAAGCCTGTTTTTCTTAGACAGAAACTATTTCATGTGGGTTTGTGTTGGATTCTGAGGTCATGAATCTAACCTTTAGATAAAAATATATGCAAGAAAGGATATGGATTCGTGAGCACATATGCGAGTCTAATTTAAAACTTGTAAAATTAAATCTATTAACAATTTATGATGCTACACTTTCCATTGTAAGTGTATGTTAACAGACTACAAAGAGAAAGAGAATTTATGAAGCATCTAGCCCTAGCATAGACCTGATGGAGTTGACAAGTTCATTTTTAATATTTGATTTGAAAATCTTGGGCACAGCAGTAGCAAGTTAAGATGCATATTAAAATGTTCAGGAAACAGTTGAGAAGAACATTTTAATTTAATTTCTCATGAATAAAAGGTTATAAAGTCCCCACTGGAGCAGAAGCAGCACTGTTTCACAGCCTGAATTTCATTTTGGATAGTTTGGGAGGAAGTCTTAATGTTCCCTTCATTTTCTTGATTTTGTTCTCTGGTTTGTGTTAAGAATCTCCCCTGCTGTCTCAGGGTCTTGTCAGAAGGTCTCTCAGGGCATAAACTTTATTTGAAAAGCAGTCAGTTGGCTACAAATGAGACCAACTGTTATCAACAGAAGTGAGTGGCTTGATAAAAGCAGCTCCCTCAAGGATGACCTCCCCAGGTAACACTGGGCTTCCGTTTGTATTTTCAATGTAATCTGCAAATTTTTCCCTTTAACAGATTAGTGAGTCTAAACAAAAATCTAAATCCCTTGTCCCTTGACCAACTGAAGATAATCAGCTCTTATCCCTTATGTACATGTAGCTCTTCACAGCTTCATGTTCAACTCTTAAAGCAAATTAAGAAGGTTAAAAAAAAAAAAAATGCATTACCAAATCTATTGATGATGTAGTGCATTACCACATTCTATCCTTTGAAAAATGCAGAACCTCACATATGCCCATTTGTTGTCTGATGCTTTTTCATAACACATAGAGTTGCATAAGGGTTTGCTAAGAAAGGAGAAGTAGAGAGGAAAACGACATTTAATATTAAATTTTCATGTTCCTCTAGTGATGACAGTGAAGAGACTGGCCAACTATCCCATAAACAAGTATTTTTCTGGGGTCAGCTCAGGCTCTGTGGAATAATAGAGATGGATCTAACAGGTTGTCTGTTTCTTTTGGAACTAAATCCAAATAGATTATTACCGAGATTTGTAAATGAAGCAAAGCAGGAACAAATCAGTCATCATTACGATTTGAAAGTGAAATGATTTGTTTTTTAATGTTATGTATTTGAAGATGGCAATATTGGTACATTAGAAAAACTTTGTAAATTTGTCAATGGATTCCTATTTTTTTTTAAAAGACAGATTGAAGAGCTCAAAGGAGATAATCAGCTTGGGATTCCCTCTCTCCCATTGGAAGCCATATCCTAGAGGGTGATGACATGCCACCTGTTTTTCTCCTCCTCTTTGATACTACTTGCTGTGTTTGGGGTCACCTCTGCAGTGCCCAAGCCTTCAGCTGTTTTCAACCACAGAGCTCCTGGTGCCAGGCCACAGAACAGAAGACCTTGGGAGTCCTGTAGAACGGGGGGACTTTTCCCCTTAGCTGAAAAGCCTGAGGCATGCTGGGGAAAGACCTCACCTGCAACCATTTTCAAGTCAGGAAGACCAGGGCCTTGGTGGTTTTCAAACCCTCCTGGAAGAAAGTGTTCACTTTTTCTCCTGTAGCTGCTGGTTTGGGGAGGCTATAGAATCATCACAGTTAGGTACACCTACAAACATTAAACATTTTGCTATTCATAAAATAGGCAGTTTGAGGACACACACAAAAAGAAATAATTAAATCATTTGTAATGATGCATATCATGTAGTCATGATTACTCTAGTAGAAACTAACAATGCTGAACTCTACCCGAGCCCTGTGCAGTTGGAAGGATGAAGATTAAGAAATCCTCTGCCCTTTTGTGTAGCTGGAAATGGCTAAACACAACCCTGCTCTCCCCTCGAATATTCCAAGACATTCTGAGATCCATTTATCTACATCCTTCCTTATGACACACATAAGACTTACAGATGACTCCCTTGCATTCCTGTCTCTGTGAAACCTCAGTCCCCTTCCTTCCCTTTGAGACTTTCGTCATTAATGAATGGTCTCCCTATTGCAATAGTCTGAATAAAATAATCTCCTTAACTGTCTGGTGCATTTTGTCTTTCACAAAAAGTATTTGCAATTTGAAGAACTGACTTAACTAGTTTTGAGTGTTGGTGCTGGTGCATACTCACCATATTATTTGGAGAGCTCAATCCCTCTTTGCCTCATTTGCTACATTCGTGGAGTAGAAATAGTAACAGTATTCCACCCACATGGGTATCAGTTCATAGCAAATCAAAACTCTTCATCATGGGCCCTGCCCACCTCTTCAACCTCTTGTCTTACCATGCACCTTCTTGCTCACTAACATTCAGCCAGATGTATTGCTCATCTCAAATACACCATGCTTACCTCAGCCTCTGGGCTTTTGCACCTGCTGTTCCCTCTGCTTGGAAGCGTTCCCTGGATAATTACATGACTGGCTTCATCCCACAATTTGGGTAACTAATTAAATGTCAGCTCCTAATAGAGGTCCTCCTTGACTACCTATCTAAGATAACATATACACATACCCACACACATACACATCCTTTCTATACAATTACCCTGTTCTAGTTGCTTTATAGAACTTTCACCAATTATTTCAGTAACGGTTCTCCCAGAAGCTATCTCTGGAATAAAGATCTGAGTGTTAGTTTTTTGTATAATCAGTGCAGGGAACATCAGATAAGGAGGGGGGAACTGTTACAGGAAAGGGAAGACAGTCAAGAAACAGTGTGTTGATAAGCCAGATACCAAAATAGGCTGCTAAAGTTTAACCCTATGATGAATTTGGGAAATGGTGGAAAATGCATACCTCAGATTTCTCCCACCTGAAAGGTATGGGAAATTGGGTATCTATGAACCTTGTGTAATTCTATGCCAAGAGTCTGTCATTCGGGGTTGCTACCAGAGGTTTTAATTCTGCAGCTCTTCTGGGTTGCCTCTTACATTCTATAGGTTCAGTAAAGCCCTCAGTCAGAGAGATACAGGGACCTGTTGCTGGAAGTCTCTAGAATGCACTGAAATAGTAGAGCATAAAGGACGTGAGCTGGCTACTGACATCATCTGCTATACAATCTTATAAGATATATTAAATATTCTTTTCTTAATTCCTCCACCAAAATGCAACTCTGTGAGAGCAGGAACCTTGTGTTTCTTATTTATTACTTGTAACAGAGTAAGCAGAGCCTGGACTAGAAGCAGGGATATGGTAACCACTTACTAAATACTTCTTAAGTGGGCAGGAATTAAAGAGTTTTATTGTGATTATTAATAACAATGTATTTTAAAGACATAAATTGAAGGATATATATTTTACTTGTTACTGAAAGTGTTAATGAATAATGATTCAAAAATGGAATATCACCAAGAAAATACAACACAGAGATTAGGATGCCTTTAAGTCAATTTTATCCTAAAATTTTAAAAACACAATTTCCTGTAGAAAATCGAATCCATATTAGGAAGACTTGGGGGGCATGATTAGTTACTTACCTCACTATTGTTAAAATTGTTCCCCTGAATAAGCTCAAATACATAAAAATAGCTGGGTTACATTTTTATATTGATATTCAGTATTAATTTTATGTTTTCTCCAAAAATAATGCACATTATTATTATCTACAATATGTCTATTAAGTAATGGTTAAAATACAGGTGGAAACATTTCCAAACAAACGTCAAGTTACAGACTTACAGTTTCCCTTATTCTGAAAGAATGGATAGTGGTGACTGATAAGAGTGAGGTAATGGGTGACCTACCAAGTGCATAATTTAAAATTCTGTCCCCAAACAAAAATGTTCCAATGATATAATCATGTCAGTTCTTGACTAGAATATGCAGAAATAAAGTCACCAAGGCCACATCCAATATAAACTTTCCTATGGATAAAATTCACATCTTATTATTTCCTCAGGTTAGAAAATATTATGAGGCAGCATATTATTGTTCAAAGTTCATTATAATGTATAATATTGAAAATAGAGGCTAGAAAATAATTGATCCAGAAAAAAGTTATAAAACAAAAACCATTTTTAAGCATCTAACTTATAAGATTTTGTGCCTTAACTAAAAATAGGAGATTGTTCAAATATTATAACTGGCCTTTGGTAGAATTAAATATTATAATGTTAAAAAAATAAAGAGGCAGGTATAAAAATCATATGAATCATTTCATCTCAAAGATGATCTGCAGACCAATGCCAGTTCACAAGTTAAAAATCTGCAACAAATTTGGTTTGGATATAGAAGCTAAGCATTTGGAATTTGGGGATATTGTTAACACTGTTACAATATTTTTAATTTGCTGTCAGTGACACAAGATACAAATGCATTACCAGTGGGAATATGAATTAGATGCAAATTATTGGTATGCAAAGAATAATGCTGTTCACCCTAGATAGTTTGAGAATTACTATGCTATATCATAAAGCCCAAGTGGCAGAGAGGCTTTCACTGAACCAGCTGCACTGCTTTATTTTGCTCTGGCTCTACACAAAGCTAGCAATCTTGCAAGTAACTGGTAAATTATTTGGAGAAGAATGCAAAAATGTAGTATGTGTTGATTCCAAAGTCTAAAGAGACAAAACAAATAACATGCCTTTTTCGCAAGGGTGGGCAGTGCAAGGCAATTTCTTACCTTTCCCTTTGGAGGGGATATACTGATAAACACCAGAATACAGAACTCATGAAAGTGTCATCAAGTTGGTGGATCCATGAATCCACAAATTTTCCTGAAGTCCAATGTCTACCTCACAGTAAATATGTGTCTTTCTAAGGCATTACAATATTTACACTTTCCTGCTCATTTGGACCAATCAAAATGAAGTTATCAATATGGTATACCAGTGTCATGTTCTGTGGACTAGATTATGACAAGGAGCAGGAGTGTTAACATAGCATTTAGGTAAGGTCATGAATATATACTGCTGTCCCTAATAGATGGAAATAAACTGCTCTTGATTTGTTTAAAAAAATCATATGAAGAGGAAGAGCCTATTTTGCTTCTAAATTATATGTCACAATAGATTTCATATTTATTAACATATACATATGTTATGTTGTGGAAGATTTTTATTCTCATGTTCATGTTTCTATATTTTTTAAAAATTTTCTACAATAAACCTATATTGCTTAAATAATCAGGAAAAACTCAATAAATGTCATATACATACACAGACATATATACATTTATTTAGTTTTTGAAATAGTAGAGTTTTAGCAGAAATAGATAAAACATCCATAATAAAAAGTCACTCTAAGCTACTGACAACTTTTGAATAATAGTGCTATTGCATTTTATTTCCATAAAATTGAGATCATATTAATATAAACCCTAGTTCTATTTATTTGGTGATAAAATAAACTAATTGTTGAATCCCCCTGTGTGCTAACCTTCCCACTGGGCTAGATGTTGGGAGGAGCAAAAATGAATAAGATAAAGCTCTCACCCTTTGACATTTGCCAAGAAGTAGTAGGGAGAAGAAATTATTTTTTTTTATTTAACCATATATTCAACAAATTTACCACCAGTCACTTTTCTTGGCATGGGAAATACAGCAATAAACAAACCAGACAAATATCCCTTCCCTTAGGGAACTCATATTCTCATGGGAGGAGATAGGTATAAACAAATAAATAAAATATATAGTAGGTCAGATGATAATAGAGACAATGGCAAAAAAAAAAAAAATAAGGGAAGAAGAATGAGGAATGCAATATTCCACTTTAAATTGGCTAGTGAGTGTAGACAATATTAAGAAGAAACAATTGACAAAGACTAGCAAAAGGTGTGAAGGAAAGTCATGCAGATATCGGCATATAGAGCATTCTATCAGAGGCAACAGAAAGCATCACTGTTTCTGTGGCCAGAATATGCCAGAATTGTTGGAGAGATAACAAGGAAGAAAGTATGGCTAGAGCATGGTAAGCAAGTTTTCTATTGCAACTGTAAGAAGTTACTACAAACTTAGCAGCTTAAAAGCATTCAAATTTATTCTCTCACAGTTCCTTAGGTCAGAACTCTGGGTGGGCTCCACGGTTGCCTCTGCTCTGAGCCTCCTAAGACCAAAATCATGCTGTTAGCCAGTTGAGTTCTTATCAGTAGGCACTGGGAAGAATTTGCTTCCAAGCTCAGTAATGCTGTTGGCATAATTCATTCAGTTCTCTGCGGTTTTAAGACAGAGTTCCTTTTTTTTTTTTCCTGGCTGCCCCTCAGGGCTACCCTTAGCTCCTAGAGGCCCAACTCTGGCCCTTACACATGGGCTTTTATGTCCCAGAGCCAAGAGTGGTGCATCCAATGCTTCTCACACTTGGGCTCTCTTCATTTTCCCTTCTGGTGCATCTTTCTGATTGGTTCTTCTGCCTTCTTTTCTGCTTTGAAGGACTTATGTGAATATATTGGTCTCATGTGGATAATCCAGGATCATCACATTATTTTAAGATCAGCTAATTGATAATGTTAATTACATCTGCAAAGTCTCTTCACAGGAGTACCTATATTAGTCTTTGAATGAATAACCAGGGGGTGGGAATCTTGGCATAAGAGGTAGCGTGTTTAGAATTCTGCCTACATGTAAGAAGAGAAGGAGATGATATCAGTGAGATAACTTGGGTCCAGATCATTAAAAGGCTCGTAGACCATTATAAGTGCTTTGATTTTTACTCTCAATGAAATGAGGAAAAATTGAGAGCAATTGTGACATGTTCTTCCGTATATTTCAAAAGACTTATTCTGGCTGCTGCATTGTGAATAAACTGTAGCTCAGCCTGGGAAAAGGAAGTAGTGGGAGACCACATAAGAGACCATGAAATAATCCAGGTTAGAAACAGGTGGATCAGGTTAGTAGAAAGGGAAGTCGTGATAAGCAGTAAGACTCTAAATATATTTAAGGACAGAGGTAAGATAATTTTTTGGCAGATTAAATATGGATTGTGAGAGAAAGAGAATATAAAATATGATTTTAGAGTTCGGAGCTAAGCAATCAAATGAATGACATTACATTTACTAAAAAGGGGAAGATAGTAAGAGGGAACAGATTTTGAGAGGGAAAGCCAGGAATTAATTTGAACATATTAAGTTTGAGAAATCAAGAAGATATCGAAGTGGAGATTTCAAGTTGGTACTTGGATATATGTGTCTAGAGTTGAGGAGAGACAGACAGGCTTGAGTTTTAAATTTAGGAATTGTAAGCTTGAATGGTATTTAAAGCCTGGACTCTGTATGAGATCATCAAAGACAAAAAAAAACAAAAAAAACAAAAAAAAACTGAGCCTTGGGACCCTCCAACATAAAGAGATCTTGGAGATAAGAGGAAAGCAGCAAAGGACTGAGAAAGGTAGACTCTGAGGTTAGAAGAAACCAGGTGGGGATAATGCCATGGAAGCCAAGTGATAAAAGTAGACCTGCCTTCACATGGGCTTACATTCTAATTAGCACTACCTACCAGTCAGCAAATCATCCAACAAAGCAAATAAATCAAAGTGGTCTGGGTGGAGAGCAAGTCCTGGTTTCAGGAAAAATAAAAGAAAGTTCCCTTTGGGGAAAAGATTCTTCAACAGAAGAACCCAGCTTTCCACAGATTATGATCAACGAAGTATGAGGTCACAGTTAGAGTTCACCAACACACAAGGATTATCGCAACATGAGTTAGTCAGCAGAAAGAAAAATCAAATTATTTCAAATGTCAGAATTCTCAGATGCAGCTCTTCCTGGAGGTTCTTGAGATCTGTAGCAGCTTTGGAGAAAATCTTGAGAATCACCAGCTTTCAGGCTACAGTATGAGCTGAAGGATCTCCCAACCCTTCCCCAAAGTTTGTATAAGACTCTAATTTCTTATATTAAATCCATTCCTATTGGCTTGTTTCCCTGACCAAACACTGACAGATACACGTATGTATATGTGTATATATATATATATATATATATATATATATATATATATATATATTTTATATATATATATATATATATATATATATATATTTTATATATATATATATATATATATATAAAATTTATGCAATGTTTAAAAGTTTTCATAGATTGATATATGTGGTAAACAAAAGAAGAAATAATAAAATTCAGAAAATAATATTCCTTAAGAGCAGGAAAAGGAATGCAATAAAGAAGGAGCATTCAGGAAGCTTCAAAATTATTGGGAGTTATTCATTTTGTATGTTGGAGAGTAGGTAATAAGCATTTATTATATTATTTTTATACTTCATGTATTTAAGTGAGTTAATTAAAAATTAATCACATTTGCAATGTCTCTTTTGCCATGTAAGATAAGATATTCACAAGTTCTGGAGATCAGGACACGGACAACTTTGGGGGCCCATTATGCTGTCTGTCACAGGAGAAAGGTACACAATTTGTGGTTGGCAAAAACTCATCACTTACAGTCAGTGGCAGAAGAAGATTGATGAGCCTCAAAAGCACTGATGCTACCATGTGTTGCTAGATAATTTTCAGAAGGTAACAAGCCTAACCATACTCTGTCCTTTACTCCAACCTGCCCCAGATATTTTATTACAGTCATCAGAGCTATAAAGAGGCAAATCTAAGTTCATTTATTAAAATGGAACACCATCAAAGATACATAAATAGTTAATTGAAATGCGAAAATTTGGAGAATTTTCAAAAGCATGCATTAGGAGAAGTAAAGGCCTTTAAATCAAGGCCATGTACATTGAATGGGATCAAATAGATTTCATCTGTTTGAATGACACTACGCTTGTTTAATTTAAAGCCATCCCAATACACACAAAGGTTGGATTTCAAAACAAGGACTCTGGACCCTAGATGATTCCATGATACATGGACAATCCTTACAGATCATCACCTAGATCCACCGACAACATAAAATCCCCTAGTTTTTTAGTATTTTAGGTGAATATAACATGGTACTCTATGACATGAAAATTAACAAAAGCCCTGATGAGCAGTGATTCTTGACTTTCTCCATCTACGGACACTTGGGTAAGAACAAAACATCCTTTATGTCATGGAGTGAGCCACCTGCTGTGACTTGTCATTGTAAACAATTCAACAAAATCACTGACAAGAATAGTGTATTCTGATGATATGGAAATGAATGATATTGAAAGTAACTATGCATTCATGTCAAGAATAACATAGTCATTATCATAACATAAATTTGAAAATTGCAAGAAATGTGCTCAGAGCTCACATGCTGGGGGGGGGTCAACATTAGATAAACCTTAATTTGGATGAAATACAATATCGGCTTGCTGTTTAAAGCATAACCCATTGATTTAACACAGTTGCTCTTTATCAACTTGTACCATGACACTTTGACACACACTATATTTGAACATATAACAGTCTTATGAAAATTATTTTCTTTACTGGAAAGATGTGACACATTTCACAGCATCATGAATATGAGGATCTATGAGAAATTTACCTTAAAAACTCAATTATGGTTGAGCTTTCCCTGAGCAATTGTTTAGATTTCATTTTATGTACACTGACTCTTACATAAGTAATCAACCCTCTTCTCATGGTATATAAGCCTAGGTGCTCAAAAAACAGATTGATTAGAGGGCTTACATGCTATTAATTTATAGTTAGCCAGTTACGGAAAGTAGGACTGAGGGAAAAGGGAGGCGAGACAGGTTAGGAGAGAGAAAGTAAATGAACAAGGATAGACTGATAAATTGTGGAGTTGGCTACGACTGATTGCCTGAGTTGCTTACAACTGATTGCATGGAATTGTCCCTGAGAAGTCATAAAAACTGCATTTCAGGACTGTCCGTGGAAGGAAGAAAGATTTCCCCATAGGGCATTAATTCCTCCACACTTCCTGAGATGCACTGTGTGGTTACTGAGAATAGGTCCCAAAGCAAGATCAGCAGAGCAGTCCCAGCACCGGAGGTGTGAGCATGTGGCTCAGGGCCAGGGCCTGGGGCTGTCATGTTGCACCTGCAGGAAATCAGTGCATGCCTGTGCTGAGCTGGTCACCACAGTGGGAGCCAGAACAAGACACAGGTGGGGCTAAGAGGGTCTGACGGTGTCTGATACACAGTGACTGAAAGAAAATTCAGATCCAAATTTGTAGACAGTCACAATCCAGTGCAGAGAATTTATACCATGCATTTTGTGTATTGACTTCATTTGTTTTCATTGTATGTTTTTAGAACCTTCTTCAAAACTAACTCAATTTTTAACATTTACTATCTTTGCATGAGGCAAACAAGATTAAGCAATTATGTTCAATTCAGTACCAAAAAAGATAAACACTATTGATAAATATGACAGTATATAAAAGGCAAACAAAAACATGATGAGCAAAGAGAAAATGTTGCATTTTGACATGTTTGGGATAGTTGGAATTCTATTAACTCAAACCTTTTTGTGTCAGGGACTTCCTTCCCCTCTCATACTCAAAGACATTTTAATATTTTGAAGCTAGCTTTACAGCTTTTACCTTTATATCTCATTTCTATTTTATATTTTATATAATCTTAACTCAATAATTTTTTAATAATTTGTGAAATGTTCATAATGTTCCTAATGAAGTTTTATTATATGTATATTTGTATATATAGAAAGAGAGAGACAGAAAAAGAGAAAGTGTGTGAGTATATATTTATCATATATATATATACACCCAGAGAAAGAGAGATAGATTAATTAAACTTTCTAATTTGCTACTCTGATGAAACATGAAGTTGATGTTTGTATCATTTATTACAATTGGTCTAATGCATATCTTAACATATTCAGAGAAGAAATTTTATTTCATCAGATTAGTCGGTAGTTATTCCTAGGCAACCATTACTGTGTGGAAATTTTGCACATTTAAATATTAATGATTGGCTTATAAATATTTATACTTTAATAATTCTGTAGATTAAAAGTAAATGAAAATCCATTATAAGTGTATCCTGCAATTGAACAATTAAATAAATGGATGGTGGGCTGTGGGAGCCTGGTTTCCCACTGTTGGAGTTGGAGCTTATAGGTAAGCAAGGAGAAGAGGCTAGAATAATTTATGTGGTTATGTTTTAGAGTTGGAGACATCAGCATGGACTCATGTTTAAGTTAATTTAGATTCAGATGGTTTTATACAGAGATATGTGAATATACACAGGTTAGTATGCACACATACTAACATCTGCTCTGTCAGCAGAGAGGGTCTAAGCAACAATATCACAGAAGCGAGTAACCTGTGAGCAGCTCTTTGTTTCTACTGCCTTTCTCCAACAAAAGAAGCCAGACTCCTGCAGGAAATGGCTGATTCTAATACTGGAACAGAAAAAATACCAAATAAGCCTAGAGCATCTTATAGTGTCAGAAAGGAAGGAAGTGTTTTTTAAAAAATATGCAAATATATATGTTGATAAGTATGTCAAAATGTCAAAAGGACAGAGGAGCCAACTGAAAGCGCTCCAAATGGCCAATGATGGAACAATTTGAGCAACAAAATTTCAAAAAGTAGTATTGGATTATGATGTTATATATAAAATAAGTACCCATGAGTCCATATTGATATAAATAAATGATTGCCTAAATATATAAATGAGAGAGAACAGATACATCTCTTATGAAGAAGAATTCCAAACAACATATGTGGCTATTCAACCCTTAAGAGTGGGTTCCAGCATCTTAAGTGTGCTTTGTTCATGGTGACCTCCTTTCAAATACAGTATGGCCCTGGAGGGGAGGGCAGTGGGGGTGAAGAGTAAACTTGCAGTACAGAAACCTGACAAACGCCACCTCAGCCAGGCTGATCAAGAGTAACATCACAGTGCTAAGTCATACTGATAGTATGTACCTTTGGTATGACATGATGAATAAATGTAATATGGTATTTTGGATGGGATCCTGGGACAGGAAAAAGGATATTAGGTTAAAAGTAAGGAAATAGGAATCCTAATATTAGTTCATTAATTGTAACCAATGTAGAATACTAATAAAAGATGCAAATCATAGGGGAAACTAGGTATAGGTTATATAGGAATTCTCTGGACTATTTTCCCCATTTTCTGTAAACCTAAAACTCTTCCGAAATAAAAAGCTTATTTAAAAACAATAGGTGAAAACAATTTGCATCAACTGCACATGTAGGGATGTATTTAAAATATGCAAGGCAAAGCACTATAAAATACAAGTATATTTTATATGAAATACAGTTTGCAGTAATCCCAACATGCTCATAAAAGTTAATGTGCACATTAAAAAAGAAATAATAAGATTGTAAATTATTGATGTAAGTTATGAAGTTCAGTGAGGTAGAATGTATATTTCAAACATGATCTCCAATAGCTTTTTTATCCTTTCAAATAATAACTAATGAATTGTTTTTCCTCTTTCAGTTTAATAGGAATCATAATATCTTTGACATATTATTCATACATAGTTACATAAATAACTCATAGTTCATTTAATTTCAGTTGAACAAATTTCCTTAAAAGGAAAGGAACATAGCCTGATATTTACCAGCAAACTTTTTATCCTTTGTATTAAATGCAAAGTCAAACATGTCTGGAAATTTGAAGCAGAGTTGTTCTCAGCTTGCCAATTTCAGACCATTGCTTTTAAAAATCAACAGAAGACAAGGTAGACCTTTGAAAAAGCATCTGAGGCACTAAAATACCAATCATGTGTGACATATAAACTTCCCCCACAGTGCAACACTTCTTAAGAAGAAGCTAGAAATATTTTCACTGAGAATTCTGTACCCAGGAATAAGTAACTCTCTTCTTGCTTTCCACATCACCAGTGGTTAGCATTCATCCTTTGGTAGTGAATCAATCCAGGTTCAATCAGCAAAGCATCAATTTGAGTGTTTGGAATAAGGAATTTATTATAGGAAGTAGACCTTACACAATTGTGGTAAAATAAAGATCCAGAAGAAGAGTTGGATCAAAGATAGAGTCACCAGTCAGCCAATCAGAGAGTCCATGTATTTCTAGTCACAGATGTAGAACCAAAAAAGGAGAGTTTGTGGAAACGTTTATGAGAGACTGTTTCTGAGTAGTTATCACCTTTATGGAGCCACAACTAAGTGTCTAGAGTAGACCTGAGGCTGCTGTTGGCCAGCCATTTAGGAATCTGGAGGAATAACTGGTCACAGAGCAATCACCTCTGGGAATGTTTGTCACCACATATGGTTGGGAAAGGCCATCAGAACATCATGGATGCTGCTTTATTTCTGCCTTCCAAATTCACCCAAGTCCTTTTAGTTCTTTTAAACAACTTGAGTTTGGAACCCTACAGGAACATATACCTCCTAGCCTAATCAAGGCCATCACTGTGTCATAAGTATTCTCTGCCCTTGTAAAAATCAGACTAAGCCATGAAATATGCCTGTTCATGATATCTTAGTCTAGATATGTGGAGGGCTTTATTAGAACACTCCTTCAGCTATCTGAATTGCAGATTACACTCCTTATTACTCACCTAAGAGGACCTAAATGATGATATTTTAGTTAGAAACCTACAAAGTGGGGTTTCTTAAAATGTTGCTTCATAAATGCTCTCAGAAGAAATATACAAAAGAAAATAAGAGGTTTTTATGTTGCTGCTATGTTTATGTATATGTCTAGGTGAAAAAAAAAAAAAATATTGTGGGCTAGAATCACCAAAATGTTTATACCCGAAGACCAAAACCTGTTATGGAGTGGAAATACCTAAGGATAGAACAGAGTAGACAAAGCCAGTTGGCAACCTGAATTTAGTCGTGGAGGGCCTAGGAATTTACAGAACACAAATGAGTGGATTAGGAGACAATGCAGATAGTGGCTAAGAGTATTAGATGGCCAGACTTCTGAGTCAGACAGGCCAGGATCTGAGTCTCCACTCCCTTGCCTACTGGTTATTGGATCCTGATGAATGATTTAGTTCCTCTAAGCTTCACTCTTCTCATTGTATAATTGTAAAATACTGGCCAAAAGAGAAACTGCCTTGTATTAGTTAGGGATCTCCAGGAAACAGAACCAACGGGACATGTGTGTGTGTGTGTATGAAAAATTATGTATATGTAAATATTATGATATTTATTATAGGAATCATCTTATGCCGCAATAGGGATTGACAAATCTGACTTTCATATGGCAGACCACAAGTAGGAAAATCAATGAACGTGAAGTTGAATTCCCCAGGAGAATCTGGCTGGCTGATGTAGATACAGAAATTCTTTCTGAGAGCTGAAATCCTCAGTTTTCCCTTTAAGGCCTCCAACTGGTTTGATGAGGGGACTTCCCTTGTTGCCGAAGGCTACCTCCTTTGCTGATTGTACAGGTAATTGGCAATAGATGTAATCAACTGAGTAATGATTTGAATCTATCTATGAAATACTCTCATGGTAAAAATCAGACTAGTGCTTGCATGACCAAACAACTAGATGCATAACCTAGTCAAGCTGACGCATGAAATTAACCATCACATACCTCAAAAGTTATGAGGAATAGAAATAATTTATCTGGCACTCAGTGAGTGCTACATGAACATTAGTTCCATGAAGACAGGGATTTTTATCTGTTGTTCATTACTATATAAGCCCCTAGCTTAGTAACCGTTAGAAAATGAATGAATGAATGAATGAATGAATGAATAGCAGCTGCTTTTATTTCTGTTCTTGTCATTGCTGCGAGTATAAGATCCTGAGGTGGATGATCTTTGTAAGGACAGATATTGTGATGTATTAATTATTTTATCCCTAACCCACCTAGCCACTTGGGTTAGGGATAAAATCCTTCAAAATTTTAGGGACAATGTTTGTTTTGGGATTTCCAACATACTGGGGTCTCTGCATTCTGAGTTTATCCATAAAAGTTAGTCTTTTCTAGCAATCTTATTGCTCAACAACATTTTTTTCCCACAAAACTTCACATAAATGCCCTTTTACAGGCTTGTTGTGATTGCTTTTGATTTTTCCTCCTGGTCTTGGGAACTGTAGTGTATCTTTGCCGAACAAAATGAGGTTATTTCCCAGCACTCAGAGACTACTTTCTAACACTCTCAATTATGTGTCATGCTTTCTCTTTTTCTCCTGTTAGCTCCTAGGAAGTAGCAAAAGCCATTGTTGTTTCATGTAGCCCTTGTAGTGTTTTGCATATAAAGTAGGGATGAAAGTGCATCATTTTAAAGACTGTAGCCATTTCTAATTGTAGGGTGAATGCTGACATCTTCCCTTTGTTCTTAAAAGGACTTCTTTGATGCCCCTTTTATTCATGCAGGTACAAGTCTATGAAGAAATGAAAATGCTCATTCTTTATATCAAATGGTTGAGAATTCTATTTAATCATTTAATTGTGTAAAAAGCTCTATTTATGTTGGGTTAATTTTTGCACAGATTATTATGTTGATATTTTTGCTTCCTCTAGCTGAGGGAAGATAATGAGGGTGAAGGCAGAGCTTTTTGTTCACTTTGCTCCAATCTCAGAAGTCTTCTTGCTATTCCTTGAACGTTACAGGCATGTTTCTGAACATGTTTATATAGGGGAAGAAAGGTCCAGACATTGGGAAGAGCAAGGACAAGGCACCTAAAGCAGTAAAATGCTTGAACTATAGGGCCTGCTCAGCCAGATCCTCAGTGGGTCATCAGTATAGTGGATGACAAGTACTTCTGGGGGTAACTGGACTTGTTGCAAGTCTAGCCCCAACCACTGGTGACAAATTGTAGGAGAGTTAAGATATCCCTGCTGGAGCACAGTGAAGGTATACTGGAGGCCGTTCTACATGAATGCAAATTGGTCTTGATCCCTAACCCTCAGAAAGAAGGAGAAAAACGTGTCAGTAATGGAATGCCACTCTCCTGTGTGGGCTGCCACCACCCCAGTGACAGCAGTGACATCAGGTACAGAAGGGGCAAGGGCAGTCCCTCAGCATTTAACCTGCAGCAACCTATAGGCATACCTCAGAGACACTGCAGGTTTGATTCCAGACCGCCACAGTAAAGAAAATCAGGCAATTTTTTGTGTGTGCTTCAATGCATATAAAAGTTATATGCTTTTACTATACTATAGTCTAGTAAGTATGCAATTGTATTTGTCTCAAAACCAAAAGAAAACAAAACAAAACAAATCTACATGCCTTGTGCTGGTTTGAATGTATTGTGTCCCCCAGAAAAAGCCATATTCTTTGATGCAATCTTGTGAGGCAGACATTTTAGTGGGGATTAAGTTGGAACGTTTGGATTAGGTTGTTTGAATGGAAATGCGCCCCACCCAAATGTAGGTGATAACTGATGAGATATTTCCATGGAGGCGTGGCCCCACCCATTCAGGGTGGGCCTTGATCAGTGGAGCCATGTAAATGGGCTAACAAGCAGAAGGAATTCAGTGCAACTGTGAGTGACATTTTGAAGAGGAGCTACAGCCAAGAGGGACACTTTGAAGAAAGCACAGGAGCTGCAGATGAGAGACAGTTTGAAGACAGCCATTGAAAGCAGAACTCTTGCTCCGGAGAAGCTGAGAGAGGACAAATATCCCAAGTGCAACTAAGAGTGACATTTTTGAGGAACTGCAACCTAGAGAGGAACGTCCTGGGAGAAAGCCATTTTGAAACCAGAACTTTGGAGCAGATGCCAGCCACGTGCCTTCCCAGCTAACAGAGGTTTTCCGGACAGCATTGGCCATCCTCCAGTGAAGGTACCCAATTGCTGATGTGTTACCCTGGACACTTTATGGCCTTAACACTGTAACTGTGTAACCAAATAAACTCCCTTTTATAAAAGCCAATCCATCTCTGGTGTTTTGCATTCCAGCAGCATTAGCAAACTAGAACATGCCTTAATTTAAAAAATACATTTTTTGCTAATAAAAAATGCTAATCATCATCTGAGTTTTCAGTGAGTCATGATCTTTTTTGCTGGTGGAGGGTCTTGCCTCCATGTTGATGGCTGCTGACTGAGCAGGGTGGTGAGTGCTGAAAGTTTTGTCTGTAGTAATTTCTTAAGACATTTTAACTTGCAGCACTGATTGACTCTTCTTTTCACTTCAACACTAAGAGGCCATTGTAGCATTATTAATTGGCCTAATTTCAATGTTACTGTACCTCAGGAAATAGGGAGGCCCTAGGAGAGGGAGAGAGATGGAGGAGCAGCTGGTCAGTGGAACAGTTAGAACAAACACATTTATCAATTAAGTTCACTGTTTATATGACTGTGGTTTATGGTACTCCAAAACAATTACAACAGTAACATCAGAGATCCCTGATCACAGATCACCAGGATAGACATAATAATAATGAAAACCTTTGAAATATTACAAGAATTATCAAAATGTGATCTGGAAACACGAAATGAGCACATGCTGTTGGAAAAATGGCACTGATACAGTTGCTCAATACAGGGTTGCCACAAAATTTCAATTAGTAAAAAAACAACACTATCTGCAAAGCACAATAAAGCAAAGTGCAATCAAATGAGGTATACCTGTACTATCAGCCTGGGAGATGGTACTGCTTTTGTTGTGCACCCCCCTAGCAGTGCAGCTGCATCTCTAACAGTGGGAAGAAATGGACAAACCCCATGGTTATGGCTCAAATTTCTCATCAAGGAGGGGTATAGCCCCTCAGGTGATGGTGATGGTCATGTGGCAGGCAACCAAAATGTCAATACCTATAGTGTACTAAGTGATGGGAACCATGATCACTGGGGCCCAAAATGGCCCAAAGTGCCCCACCTACAAGGGCATGTGCACTTGATGAATATGGGTCATGGTGTCTGCCCCCATAGCCCTCCAAGCCACCAGTTTGCCCTTCCCCCTGCAGGGTCCTGAGATTACTGTTGCTTGGGCACCTGCATCTGAGTCCCATGAAGATCTGCTGGATCCCCCCTTTTCTCCTTCTATCCAAATAGGAGCAAGGGCTGCCAATCCCTGGAGTGGACCCAGAGACCTTGGCCTCACCGCTAATCATTTTTCAAAAGGGAGTAAATCACCTGTAGGTGAACAGGGATCATCCCCCCCATATGACATATCACACTTACAGTCTAAATTATCTTCCTCCCAGTCCTGATTGGGGAGCAGGGGAGTCCTATCAGCTGGTGCTTCCTTTCTCCCCTGACTGCATTCAGGGACTTGGAAGGCACCCATGCAGGATTCTAAATCTTTTCAGTCCTGTGCACCCCATTCCTCTGTTCCTTTATGGCTCATACCATGGTCTTAAGATCCCCCTCCTGCCCAACAGTGGCCAAGTTCTTCTGTAGGCCTTCTATGAATTTCTGCTCTATTTCTCTCTTGCTTTAGTATCCAAAGCCACATTGATTGATGGGTGGGCCCCGCCCCTCCTTCATTTTCCCCTGGTCTCTTTTTGTGTTCACAGCAACCCAGACTAAAAGAAGCATGGATTTTTCTGTATCTCTATCCTGTAGATTATCCTGTTTATTGCACGCAAAAATGCATTGAAGCAAAGGGTCAGTAGTTGACTTTCCTGGACTGCGCCTCTCAGCACTTGGCATCTGAGTTTGCAAGGCCCCTTCAATGAACAGACACACCAAACATACCGCCTGACCCTCTCCAGGCTTCTGCCCATATATTTTGCTCTCAGAAAAAGACCTAACTTCAACAGTTTGGTTTTCATCAATGCCATCAGTAGTTCTACATTGAGTAAAAACAAGTCTAACCTGGAGCCCATGAACAGCCTGGACCAGCTAGAGCTCCCTGCATGTTTACTCTGGAGTAGTTTTTGACCTTTGAGACACCATAGGGGTCGGTGAGTGCCAGGGCAGCACTCAGGCAGCCAGGAGCCAGGGTATGGTTTTCCTGCTCTTCCTGGGAGACCCTCCTTCACCTCCACCTTTATCCACTTCACAAAATCATTCCTGCTAACAGAGAGCCTGATTACAGCCCACTAGTCCCCATATGGCCAGAGGGAGACCAGCACCTCCCTCTCCCAGGGAGGTCAACCCCCAAGGAGCTGGCACCACCCTGTGAGGGCTGAACTGACCAACCCTTCTGCCTCCACCATGTCCTGTCATGCTTTTTATTTGGCAATCCTGCTAATTATGCAAAACTGTCATTCAGAAGGAGAGACACCTCAAGAGATGCCAGCCTACTTTGATTCAGGTGTCAGGGTCACTAACAGAAGCACCACTCACAAAGCACTGGCTGGAACTATGTTTTATTCACAGAGAAAGACAGAGTAAAATCAGCTTCACTAGGGGGAGTTGGTTCCCTGTGGCCCGAGGGTCTCAATTCGTGATGGAAGCAGGGGGATGTTTTATGCATAGCTCCCCTCTCTTGTGCTTGTGTGCCATAGTGGAGGTACCCACTCCCTCCTAGCCAGAGACAGATACACCATTGGGGTATGAGCTGCATGTCACAAAACATGCCCACCAGAATCAGACTGCCTCCAACAAATATTTACAAAAGCTTGAGACAATAGAGGAAGGAATGTACCAGCAGTTCCCTTATCTACTAGGGGATTGTGTTTTATCCTGCCAGGCTAACACAACTGGTCCTAAACACCTGATGTATTTGTTAGTCCCAGGTAAAGGCTTCAGGCTGTGCTAGGACTGCCCCCTACCACACTTTGGTCTCTTTCCTCCCAGAAAAAAGGATTAAATTTAAATCAATTTTATTAAATTTCATATTTCTTTTCAATCAAAACAGTGGAGATAGTCCTTGGTGTTATAAGGTTGTGAGAATTTTTCTTTGGATTTCATATACTGTTATACCTGACAACAAGCAGAGAAACACATGCACAGGACTTTGTATGACATCTGCTGGTTGAATATGGACACCACGTAAAAGCTTGGATTTTTGTTCTGTTTTACTTTGTTTGTTTTATCCAAATATCTCAGTGGATAACTTCTCAATGGCAAACCATGCAAGTATAATGTCCGCAGAGTTGGAAGGCTTCTGTTTCCCCCCACAACGTGCTCCATGGATAGATTCTTGACTCCATAGAATTTCATTTTACACAAATAAACACTAATAAATTACAGGATAGGATTAAAAAACAGTCTGATTAGGATAACCCAACTCCCTCATCTATATTTGATTATTTTCTTGAGTGCTATGGTTTTTCTTTTGAAATACATTAACTTGGTAAACCGGGAAACTGAGCAGGCTTGGAAGTTAGTGAATGACTGAAAGCAACAGTGAGTTCTAGTAACACAGGGAGGTCTATGGTAGTGTGGTACCAAGTAACAGATTGGGAGTTATTTGAGGGTCAAGAGGAAGCCCTCAGAAGCCAAAAATATTTCTTCCATTACCTTAAATTTTGCTCTTAGAAGCTTATCTCTTTAGTCTAAGATATATTATCTTATTAACATGCAAATAATGTTGGCCACCAATTTGCAACTTAATTTGAATTATTTTGGGGGCTGGTTACTCCACATTTGCCTCTCACCTGGATCCATTTGCCGACCTTCTCTCATCTCAGGTGTTGACCCCAGTGGACCGCATCACCCAGGCTCTCTTCCTGGCTGGCTTCCGGTTGGGATGGCCAATGGGAGGCACTGGCAGGAGATCAGGTGGCAGGAGGAGTGAGATATACAGAATTCCTCACTCTCTCCCTTCTCTGGTGCTGAGCTTCTGGCAGGAGCTTTGTCTCTTGCTGAGTATAACTCCTAGCTAGGATCTCTTCCTTTCAGGGTTAAGGAACTTCCTATTGTTAGTTTCTGAGTCCCTCCCACCTCACCCCCCACTCCCAACCCCATCCTTTGTTTGTTCCCATAGCTTTAACCGTGCCTCTTTAGGTAGTCCTTTCAATAAAGGTTCTTTACTTAAATCATCTCGTTATTTAACAGAACATTGAATGATTCCTTTCTAAAGGAAACCCAGGTTATATGAAAGGGAAAAAAGAAAAGAAGGATGGGGATAATATGAGAAACTGGAAGGACAATGAAAGGCTGGACAATGAAGTGCTATAAAGCTGGACTCCATACAGATAACACCTAGGAATGTGGAAATTAATATCCTGTGACTGGGGTTCATTTTTCTGTATAGTTCAACTGTATTATAAGCTCAATGAGAGCATAATGGTTTTTTTTTCTTTTCCCATTTTGTCCACTGATAGGCAAATATCTAGACCTGAGTATACAGTAGAACCTGAGTATTTGTCAAATTGAAAGAGCCCCTGGATCATTGCTTGAATGCAAAAGTTAATGGATAACTGGATGAGGACAAATAACCATTGACCAATCCTCTTATTTTTTTAAATGGCCTACATACCTTGAATACTGACCATATCCTTCTCAGTGTTCTCAGAGACACAGTGATAGGCACGAGTTAAGGTGTCTTCAGGAAAAATAAAGAAGCTGAAGAGATGTGATATAGAAATATGTGTGTGATTGTGGGAAGATTTAGCCTAAATGCATTGTACAGGAGTAAAGAAAGAAATTAAGCTTCCTGGTTATTGCGAAAATGAAAAACATGCTTATATATTGGTTACAGCAACCATTTTTACAAAGACAATTGAATTTCAATTCTGTCTTTTGGGTAAATTATTTAATCTCTCCATGTTTCCATTTCCTCATCTATTCAATACGATGGCTAACTGCAATGATTGTGCTGGTAACAGCTATCTAGTGAAAAACATAAAAGCCAATTTATACATTTGCTGATTTCTGTGGTTTATAAATTCCCACTGTATTAATTTTCTATTAAGCCACAAAAATTACCCAAATTTAGTGACTTAAACAATACAAATTTATTATTTTAGACTTTTTTAGGTCAAACGTCTGACACTGAATTCACCAAGCAAAATCAAGGTGTTGGCTGGAATGCATTGTTTTCTTGAGGCTCTAGGTCATGATCTAGTTCTCGGCCCATTTGTGTTGTTGGCAGAATTTACTTCCGTGTAGTTGTAGGACTAAGGTCTCCATTTCCATGCTGTCTACTAGCTGGGGGCTGCCATTAGCTCCCAGAGGGCCCTGCCCCACCCTTGCACATGGCCCTCATATGTCAGAAGCAGTAATGGAGCATAGCATCCTTCTTATGCTACCATCTTCTGACCCTGCTTCTGTGTCAGCTCTTTCTCTGACCTCAGGTGGGAAAGGTTCTCCGCCTTTAAGGGTTCATGTGATTAGACTGAACCCACCTGGACATCTCAACGTCTTTACTCATAATCCTATCTATAGTCTCTTTTGCCATGTAAGGTAACATAATCATGGCTTTCAGGGACTAGGATGCGGACATCTTGGGGAGCCCTTATTCTGCCTACCATACCCACCAACACAGATTTCGAGCTATCAATATGCTATCAGCTGCTCATAAAACTCTAGAAAATTTTATAATCAGCTTTTGTGAGCTGAAGGAAACTGTTCCTGAAACCTGAACTCAGAGCATGAATTCCTGTGTCAGAATACTGGATTTGAAGCTTGACTCTGTTATATACTATGCGACCTCGAGGAAGTTACTCAACTTCTCTATATCTCAATTTTTTTCTATATAATAACAACAAAAATAGTACTATCTGATAGGGTTTTTTTGTGAGGGCATATGGATATAATGCTTGTAAAATAATTAGAAAGTGCAAGTACTTAATAAATATTAACTATTATTTTTATGTTTATATCATTTATTCAATTGATATTAGAATAACTGTTCTTTATCCTTGTAAACTAGCATAGTAAGTAACCATTTGTGCCAATTTAAATGTATTATGTCCCCAAAATGCCATGTTCTTTAATGCAATCTTGTGGGGGCAGACATATTAGTGTTGATTAGGTTGGAATCCTTTGATTTAAGCGTTTCCATGAAGATGTCACTCAATCAACTGTGGGTGAAATGTTTGAATTATTTCCATGGAGATATGGACTCTGCCCATTCAGAGTAGTTCTTGATTTAATCACTCGAGTCCTATAAAAGCTCACAAACAGAAGGACCTCAGAACAGCTGAGAGTGACATTTTGGTGAGCAGCTGAGAGAGACATTTTGAAGATGGCCACTGAAAACAGACTTTTGCTGAAACTTTGGAGATGTTAGGCCAGAGTTTACTCCAGAGAAGTTAAGAGAGGACAAAACGCCCCAAGAGCAATATTTTGAAGAATGCACAGCAGCTGAGAGAGGAGCTGGAACACAACCCGGGATCAGCAGATGCCAACCACGTGTCTTCCCAGCTAACAGGTTTTACAGATGCCATTGGCCTTCCTTTGGTAAAGGTATACTCATGTTGATGCCTTAATTTGGGCATTTTCATGGCCTTCAGTCTGTAAATATTTAACCAAATAAATCTGCTTTATAAAAGCCAATCCATTTCTGGTATTTTTGCATAATGGCAGCATTAGCAAACTGGAACACCATTGTTTCTGTTTGCTAAAGCTGCCAGAATGCAATATACCAGAAATGGGTTGGCTTTTACAATGGGATTTATTAGTTTGCAAATTTACAGTTCTAACACATGAAAATGTCCAAATTAAGGAATCAGCAGGACAACACCTTCTCTGAAGAAAGGCCACTGGCATCCGGGATTCCTTTGTCAGATAGCAAGACCCATGACCGATGTCTGCTGGTCCATCTCTCCTGGATTTTGTTGCTTTCAGCTCCTGGCTTCATTGGCTCTCTCAGCTCCTCCAGGGGCTTTCCTCTAAGCTTCTCTGGGTGTTTCTCTCTCTGAGCTCTCTGGCTTTTTTTGTGTCCTTCATCTTCTCATAAAGGACTCCAGTAAAGGATTAAGACCCACTTTGAATTGGGTGGGTCACATCTCAGTTGAAGCAACGTAATCAAAAGGTCTCACTCACAATAGGTCTGCCTGCACAGGAATGAATTAAAAGAATATGGCCTTTTCTGGGGTACATAACACTTTCAAACTAACACACCCATGTATACAGTGATTGAGAAATTATAAAGCTCAAAGTACTATTTCCTTCCCAAGACACATGTAATTTATGCTCATAAAGGTTATTCTAAAATGTACCAAAAGGCTCAAAGACCTTCTGAAACCTCAAAGAATGATAAAATCAATTTGGCAGTGTTAGTGTTATATCTACTTTGTACTAGCCGAGTTCTGAGGAATTTTGTAGTAATTGCAATGTCAAGGCTAAAGAAGAGGAAAGTGTACAGTAAAGTTGGAGTAAAATGTTCTTACAATGTAGCCTTGGAAAAGAGAAAAAATAATTTCTTCAGTAAAGAAGAGGGTGAGACATAAGGGAGAGGGTGAAGTCGTCAGGTAAGAATGCTCTCTTAGATTCTACTGAATTACAACAAGCAAAGTTTAAGTTACAGCATCTTGTGTATTAGATAAGAGGTTGGAGAAATTGCCCTTTGTCCCTTTTAAGCCTTTTGACCAGAAAAGGTTTTCCCAAAGATTTTTCTCACCTCAACTGTCCAAATAATTCTGTATTTTTGAAGCACAACAAGACTGCCAGATGGGACTTATGCATTTAGTTAATTGTTCAACAAATATTTATTGTAAAGATCTAGAAATTAGTCATAGAAGAAGCCAAAATAGAACAAAGGATGTTTGAAGCCCAGATGGAATACTCTAAGAGTTTTCTTGCTGTTCCAGCCTGCTCTGAAATTCACTTTATCCAAATCTTGAGAGTAGTTCCTGAGCTAGCTAAGGACATGAGATGCTTTGCCTAGTCTTTGTAAAGGATATAGAAATATGTGGAAGAGGGGTTCTTTATTCCCAAAAGTTTATGACTTCTATGGGGAAAAATGTGAAACATACACATAGAAAAGGTATGTAATAACAAATGAATAATCTAGTAATAATCTAAATATTTAATAATGTAAAATAAATCTAACAATCTAAATAAATAATCTAAAAAATCACAAAGCAGCGAATGGATAAGTAGCCAAAGAGGTGATAGAGACAAAAAGTACCAAGAGTTCAGAAGAGAGAACTGGGGATTGACAATGAAGGAAAGATAAACACCAACTCATATTTTCTTTTGTTGTCTTCTCAAACAGAAAAGATATCCAAAATTTTTAATCTCTTCACTGACTATTCTTCCTAATCTATCCAAGAGAATACATTCCCAGTTTGCCTGGTGGGCCACAGGCTCCAAACTAATGAATGGAGAAGTGCTTTCCCTTTGTTTGCCAACTGTACATGACAGGGTGGATCTACATCTGTTACATGTGCTCATGAGGCACATGGCACTGCAGGTATGCTCCTGACTTTTCAGCTGTCAAGGAAAGTATCTTTGCAGAGTCTTGGAAGAGATGGGTATGTTTTCAAGCATCTCTCTGGTGTTCAGTTGTCAGATTAGTGAACAAAGCAGATTTATCATTTCAATGAAAAAAAAAAAAAAAAAGAAAGATCCAAAGCAGACACGACAATCCTTGAGTCTTATGCCTCTGCCAGAGCTCAGGAAGTAGCTCACTCCTGTTCTTACTTACTTGACTTTGGTACTGGTAAGGGTGCTTCCCAACAGATAGAAATCATCATTCAAGTATAATGACCTTTATAAAGTCAGCCGTGCATTCCCTGTATTTTAGCTTTCAATTTACAAGAAAAGCCAACTCCAAAGTGACATTTTTTACAAAAGCATTGACATTTTGTTGTTTTCTTTTCTTATTCCAATTTTTTTTTTCTCTGAACCTTGGGCAGACACTAATTGCATTTCTGATCTATCTACAGAAAACCGAAGTCAAGGGAGAGCAATGTTCTTGCTAGATACTGTGCTGGTTTGGATGTATTATGTCCCCCAAAACACCATTTCTTTAATACAGTTTTGTGGGGACAGATGTATTAGTGTTGACTAGGTTGGAATCTTTGGATTAGGTTGTTTCCACGGAAATGTGACCCACCCAACTGTGGGTAATGCCTTTGATTACATTATTTCCATGGAGGTATGGCCCCGCCCATTCAGCATAGGTCTTAATTTAACCATTGGAGTCCTATATAAGAGCTCAGATGTAAGGAGCTCCATGCTGCAGCTTAGAGAGATGTTTTTGGAAGACAGCTATTGAACACTGACCCTGGCATTTTGGAGAATGCCATTTTGAAACATGACTTGGGAGCAAGCAGACACCAGCCACATGCCTTCTGAGCTAACAGAGGTTTTCCAGATGCCAATGGCCTTTCTCCAGTGAAGGTATACTATGTTTATGCCTTGGTTTGGACACTTTTATGGCTGTAGGACTGTAAATTTGTAACCAGATAAATCCCCTTTATAAAAGCCAATCCATTTCTGGTGTTTTGCGTAGTGGCAGCATCAGCAAACTGGAACAGATACCTTTAGGAAATTTGATCCTAATATAAGCCATACTGTTCCATGCCTCCACGCCTTTGCACAGAATGATCATCATAGCAAGGAAGTCCTTCCACTTTGTCTACCCAACAAATTCATGTTACTTTTGTGTGCATAATCTCCTTGTTGGGAAAAGCAGCATTCCTCTAATTTCTATCTACCAGGCACCTTGCAAACGTGTCCATTCTGGCACCTAATTTTTGGAGCATTACATTATAATTCTCCTACTCTAGAGTTTGATCTTGAGGACAGAAACTTAGATTTATTTATCACTCTATGCCTGATAATATTAGATGCTCAATAAAGTGTTGATTACTGTGATAGTTGAATGGGAGGACAGAACGATGGCTGAGAGGGACCTGTGTTTACCAAAGCCAAGTAAAACTCAACATGGCAACAGTGTAACAAGGAGCAATCTCATTTATTTTCCCTCTGCCTGGGAGATGGAAAACAGTTCTCCAGTTCTCAAGGAGATCGCAATCGAGCTGGAGACCCTTCCTATAAATGGAAATGCTAAAAATCTTTTGGTTGCACTTCCCAGCAGCTTCTTCCCAGCCAGGGATAAGCAGCTAGCAGGTGAGATGAGATCTGGAGGTAATCGATGGCCGCTTCTTTGGCTGGATTTCAGTTGGGACAGAACCATGTTAAATTGGCATATATTGTAAGCCAAAGGTGATTAAGGCTTTCTCAGAAATTAGGCCTGGGATCATTGCCAGGCTAACTGGGAAGCACTTTTTAAATCTGAGGGATTGCCATTTGGCCTCTCCCTCCCAATAAAAAATTATCTTTATCCTAGACTACAAAATGGAAATTTTTACCCCTTTATTCATCTAAATTTTTTTCTACTCATAATGTTCATCTAAAATGCTCAGAGTGTTAGTTTCACAGATGTTACATAAAAGCTTCTAGTGATATTAAGGACTACCAAAAAGAGCAGGCTCACAAGTAGGAAATTTTAAGACCTTTTTTGTGGCAAGAATTGAGAGAGGCCAGGAAGTTCTCCCACCTACCCCACACCTGCCAACTACCAAAATTTCTAAATTTCTAAAATCTATGCATTTTAATATTTAAGTTTTTCAGACTTTCTGAGGAAATCATGAAAGTGATAACAGTTACTACTATCAAATAGTCTTAAAATTGCATTTGTCAGATATGTGACACACAAGCCATCACACCATCATCTCCTCCTCCACCTGTAAGTTGGTCACAAGACCCATTGTCTCAGAATCCTCCCTACAAACTTCCTCCCTACAAATTGCCAAGGGGTTGAAATTGGCCTGTAAAATGAAACATATTTGCTTTCCCAGGCAGATTTACTCACAGCTAGCAGAGCTCAAGCCATCCATCTATATGGAGGCAATGCAAGTCATCACAGAAAAAATTCCTGTGACAATTTTGTGATTATCAGTGATCATCAGTGATGTTCATGATCATGATTATCAGTGATTATCAGTGATGTTAATGATTCATGAGGGGGAAAGATAGGAATAATCTGGACTTCTCAATTCTTGAGAGAAATCAGTGACAGAAATGGAAGAAAAGAAGAAAAGAAGCACTCATCTTCATAGTAGATTTTGTGAATATTTATTCCATATATATTCTGAATTTTATTCTGTATGGGACTCCAAGAGAATTGAAGAAAAGCCTATGCTTTGCCTTCAAGAAGTTTCCAATAAGAGGTAGAGTTATGGAGATATGTTGAGGTATGGAACCATAGACCCCCAATATAGAATTGAGTAAAAATACAGACATAAGACAGAGATATTAGGAATATTCTCCAATAAATTGGCAAAGAACATGGCATAGTATGGCCATTTAACTCTTCTAATGCAGTGTTCCCCGAAACACATTTTGCCCATACCACCCACACAATTATGTGTAGCATTTCTGCATATTACCTGTACAATTATTTAAATAAAATTTAAGATTACTTTGTTTGTCTTTAAATAAACATTTTACTTTAGAATAGATTTAGATTTATAGAAAAATTGTGACAATAGTATGGAGAATTCCTATATACCCCACACTCAGTTTCCACTATTACTAACATCTTATTTTAGTATGGTGCATTTGTTAGAATTAATGAAATAATAATTAATACATTATTATTAACTAAAAGCTGTGCTTTATTTAGAATTCCTTTTGTTTTTACTTAATATGCTTTATCTGTTTCAGGATTCCATCCAGGATACCACATTACATTTAATCATAATGTCTCCTTAGCTCCTCTTGATTGTGACAGTTTATCAGGATTTCCTTGCTTTTGATGACCATGACAGATATTTTGGAAATGTCTGACAATTGGGATTTGTCTGATGTTTTCCTCATGATTAGACTGGGGTTATGGGTTTTTGTGAGAAAGACCACAGAGGTTAAATGCTATTATCATCCCATCATATCAAGAGTACATACTACCCGCTTAACAATTCTGCTAATGTTAACTTGTTTATTTTTCACTTTGACTTTATCTAAGCAGAATTCAGAACACAGATTTGATGGGCTGTTTTAATTTTTCTAATACATCTTTCACTCTTATTTTTGTGTTTCAGTTTGGCTGATTTCTGTTGACCCGTATTCAAGTTCTTTGATTCTTTCCTCAGCTGCTTCAAGTCCACAGATGAATGCAAGAAAGGCATTCTTCGTCTATGTTACTGCAACTGTATTTCTAGCATTTCCACTTGACTTCTCCCTACAGTTTCAATGTCTCTGCTAAAATTCTCCATCTCCTCACTCATATTGTTCAACTTTTCCACTAGACCCTAAACATATTAATCACAGTTACTTACCATTCCCCATCTGATAGTTCTAACATCTAGGTCATATCTAGTATGGTTTTATTTGTTGTTTTGTCTGTTAACTTTATTTTCTTGCGTCTTTGTTTGTCTCTAAATGTTTCATTGAATGTCTAACATAGTGTGTAGGATAGTAGAGACTGAAGTAAATAGTATTTATGCCTAGAATTGGGTACATCTCTTCTTCTGCTAGCCTTTTTGTGTAGGGAGGGGGGGGGAAGTTGAGTCAATATAGTCAAGAATTGAGCTGAGTTTGCTTTTTTCTTACAATTGCACCTTCAGTGTGTCACCAACTTAAATTACCTCTAGTGTTACCTCTTACTCAGGGTGGAAGCTTGTTTGCTGGATGGCTTTTCACTGTGTCCCTATCCTACCCTTTCCTGTGCATGTGCCCTTCAGAAAGCCTCTCTCTCCCAGCAGGAGACTGCTGCTGGTCATTACTAAGTGCTTGTGAGCCTGTGGGTAGTGCCTTGATTCAGCTTCAGTCTTTGGCAGACCCTGGATCACTATATCCCAAGTTTCTCAGTAATCCTGCCCCTCCCTCAGTGGCAAGAGATCCCTTGTGGTCTGGACCCAAGAGATTTCCTGTCCCTCACAAGATGTAAAGTGTGTTTTCCTTTTCCATTTTCCCAGGCAGAGTGGGAAAGGCTTTCTGCCTTTCCTGCAGTGGTGGCTACTCTCCTCCTCCTGTCCTGGATTATGAGGGAAGTTTCCCTGTTTCCCACCTACCCCCAATATTATTGTGAACACCCATTGGAGACCTAGGGAGAAGAGCCTGTGATGTGATGCACATTCTCCTTGTGTCTTCAGCTTCTAGGGGTTCTTTACTCTCACACTTGGCTGCACTCCACTTTTAACAAGTTTTCATTAAAAATTTTAGCTGAATTCTTCTTACTGGCTTGCATGGAAGCCCCCTCTTCTGTCTGTGCTCTGTCAGGAGGGTTACTGCTTGTGGCTTATGTCTCCTTAAAGGTACTTGCCTTTCCTTAGATTTCAGGTTAGTTGGTTGTCCTGTGACCCCATCTTTCTGGTGGGTTCAAGAAAATTTATGATTTTTATCTTTTCCTGATTTTTCAGGCTGATGGGGTATAAGCAACAATTTCCCCAGCTTTCTACATCCTAAGCAGAAGCTATGAGTCCCTGATGCATTTTTAAATGAATACATAATATTTTTTTAACATTAATCTCTATTCATCTGTAACATCTAGTTTACCACCAGCATTGTAAGTATCAGACTTTCATAAGTGTTTCTATTCTAGAGGAAACTAGTATAGTTTCTGGACTGGATATCAAAAGACCTGGGTTCTACCCCTGCTTCTTTCACTAATTAGGTGCATAGACTATGTAAAATTTAAATACTGTGGACTTTAGTTTTCTCAGCTGCAAAATGAAGACATCACATTGATCCCCCAAATCCTTTCCAGCTCTGACTTCTGTTATATTTCATATTTTTGGGAGGGAAAGGTATATTTTCACTTGTTTTTAATTGTGTGCACATCCTTTAGTGAAAAAGGTTGAAATTTAGAACTTAGAGAAAAAAATTTTCCCCATAACTAAACTATTTCCTGGCAGCAAGTTAAGTACTTGAAAAAATTGTAGTAAATTGTGCTATTTTAGGAAGTAAAAATATTAGATAGCCCACAAAGAGTGCTTGTGCTTTACAGGCTAAGTTCATTAATGTCAACAATTATTCAAGTTATCGGCAAAATGTAGATTCAGATACAACAATGACTCTACAAATTGAGCTTTTCCCTAAATAATCTCCATATAATTTTGCCCAAGATTTCCAAGAGGAAGTTGAATTGGCAATTCACATGAAAGAACAAATTATGCAGTACCTTCATGTTTTCATATATGTATTTATATGTTCACTTTATTATTTTTTTTTACTCTAAAGAGAGTATCCAAATAAATACCACACTTATTTAAGGGTAACACAAAGCCATGTTAATGTCAATATTCTCAAGATTTCAGTTTGTTTTGATTTAAAATATAAATTCCTTGTTGAATTTTTACTCCAGTAGAAAAACATGTGATTTGATATAATTCATAATAATGAAAATTATGTGCTAATATATTTATTCCTTGATTGTCATCCCACTGGTTGTCTGCAGAAGCAAGATTTATTTTTTAATCAATGTTTAATCTCTTCTTGTTCTCAAATTTTGATAAATTTTTACATAGATTTTGTGCAAATGTCAAAATGTTGCATGTTAAAAATATTTGTATTTATGTATGTAAAATACACACTTTAAATTGACCATAACCTTGACCTATCATACTAAGCATAACTGTGAAAGAGTCCTGACCTATCAGGGTGTTTTTTAGGTGAAGTGGGAAGCACATGTCCCTCAGCTTCCAGAAACAATCTTGGATTCCAGTTGACCTTCAGATGACCCCAAACCTCTACTTCTTTTCCTTTGAAGTATTGTGTTAAACCCAAGTAACTTCTTATGTAATTAATCTTTTTGTCCTTTGAGTTAATGCATTGCATGCAAATTTGTTGAGTGCACTCTATGCACAAAACAGCAAGTATGATTCTGTGAGGCATATACAAATAAGTAAGCATTTTTTGCTCTTGTATGTTTACAGTCTTAGGAAAACAAATTAAGCAAACACTCAACAACACAAGGATGAATGTCAAAACTGATGATCAAACAAGAAGCTTTATAGTTTCAAATATTGTACCATATATTTTTGCAGTGCTTTAGAGCAATGATTCTGAAGCCTGGTAAACTGATTTTTATATGAGGAACCTACTGAATTGGAATCTCCGTCTTTGGGCCCAGGAATCTGAATATTTCAAAAGCTCCCCAATAATTCTGATGATTAGTCACATTAGGTAACCACTGCTTTAGAGTGTAACAAAGTGAAGAACATTTTTTTTGCCTGTTTTTTTCTCTCCTGGTAAAATAACTATAATTATACAGAGAGAAATGCTTTAATTAATGCTTAGGTGTGTGTGCTGGTTTGTATACATTATATCCCCCAGAGAAAAAGCCATATTCTTTGATGCAGTCTTGTAGGGGCAGACATATTAGTGTCAATTAGGTTGGAACATATTGGTTCAGTGTTTCCATAGAGATGTGACTCAATCAACTGTGGGCAAGAACTTTCATTGGATTATTACTATGGAGGTGTTGCCTCACCCATTCAGAGTGGGTCTTTATTGGATCCCTGGAGTACTTTAAAAAGAGTCACACTGGCCCAGACACACAGCATCTGAGAGTTACAATTTAAAGAGCAGCTTCAGCTAAGAGAGGACAAAACACCCCAAGAGCAACATTTTGGAGAATGCCATTTTGAAATGTCACCTGGGAGCAAGCAGACGCCAGCCACATGCCTTCCAAGCTAACAGAGGTTTTCCGGTCACCAATGGCCATCCATCAGCGAAGGTACCCGATTGTTGATGCATTACCTTGGACACTTTACGGCCTTGAGACTATACCTTTGTAACCAAATAAACCCCCTTTATAAAAGCCAGTCCATTTCTGGTATTTGCATTCCAGCAGCATTAGGAAACTGGAGCAATGTGAAAGGAAGGTGAGCCTCTTATGCTAGACAGGACATTGATGGTACCAGAGCACTAAGGGAGAAGAGAGAAGGCTCAGCATTAGCATGGATGGGTGTGTTGATTGCTTTGTTCCTTGCCACAATAAGTGTCCCAAGTAACCCAGGCCTAAGCCAATCAGCACCTGGAACTCTCCTGGTTATGGGAATGTGTTCAGGGTGATCCAATTAGTGTCAGGTAAATGTTTTAATCATTGATTTGGGGTGAGATTCTTTCTCTTCAGATACACGGGAAAGAGCTGTTATACTCTGAAAATGGAAGAAACCAGTCTGTGGACAGAGACAACCCATAGATAACTGTGGGTGTGAGAGAATCACTGAAAACTAGTATAAGAACTCTAAATTCCTTGCTTTACAGGACAGGAGAGGTTGCACTAAATCGCTTCCTACCTGTATACTTATCCATTATATGAGCTAATAAATTCAATCTTTTGTCTAAACTAGTTTGAGCTAAATATTGTCTTACTTGAAACTTAACCACCTAATTAACTTATTCATTAAATATTTGTTGTGCACCAATTATGTTCTAGGCACTTCTCTCAGCACTTGGTATATATAAATGAGCAAGACAGAGAACAAAAATCTGTGGCCTCCTGTAATTTAAAGTTTAGAGGTAAGAAACAGGCAATTAAAACAAACATAACTACAAGTTATGTAGGAAATTTCATGTTAGAGGGTGCTTTGTGCTATATAGAAAAAGGAAGTACAACAGGGTAAGAGGGATCAAGTACTAGTGAAAGGTGGCTGTATCATTATAGAGGATTTGGGGTTTTAGAAGATGATATTTGAGCAAGGTCTTGGAGCAGAAATCTGAGGAAGGCACATTCTAGTAAAAAGAAATGGCTAGAACTAAAACCCAAGTCCTGTTCAAAGAACAGCAAAGAAATACCTCTGGAGTTGAGGGTATGGAAATCAGGATCAGTAATGAGAAGAAGGGGGACAGATTATCTCTAGACTGGTGGGACATTGTGAGGATCTGACTTTACAACGACTGTTAGCAAAGTCATAGCAGGGCTTTGAGCAGACGACTAACAAGAATTGACATATGTTTTTAAGGAATCTCTTTGGCTGCTCTTTGAGAATGAACTGCAGGGGTACAAAGGCAGACGCAGAGCAACCAGTAGGGAATTATTGCTGTAACTCAGGCAAAAGATGATTAGGCTCAGGCTGGTGTTGCAACAGAACTGATAAGAAATTTCTGAATTCTGGATATATTTTGAAGGTTGTGACAACAGAATCCCCTGATGGGTTGAAAATAGGGAGAAACAAAGGAAACTGAGAGTTTCCAAATATTTTTCCCTGAGAAACTCGAAGGGTGAAATTGCTGTCAGGTGAGCTAAGGAAAACAAAGCCGAGGAGAAAGAAAATTAGCAGTTACATTTTGGACATTGTTCTGGTTTGCTAATGCTGGCATTATGCAAAATGCCAGAAATGGGTTGGCTTTTATAAAAGGGATTTATTTGGTTACAACTTTACAATCCTAAGGCCATAAAAGTGTCCAAACTAAGGCATCAACAAGAAGATGCCTTCACTGAAGAATGGCCAATGGCAATAGGAATACCTCTGACAGCTGGGAAGGGCTGTGGCTGGTGTCTACTGTTCCTTTGCTCCAGGTTGTATTTCAAAATGGCTTTCTCCAAAATGTGTCTGGCTTGTCTCTCTTAGCTTCTCTGGAGCAAACTCTGGGCTAGCAACTTCAAATGTCTCCAAGCATCTCTAAGCATCGGCTCCCAAGTGTCTCTCCAAAAGGCTCTCTCAGCTGCTTTTGGGGCATTTTGTCGTTTCTTAGCTTCTCCAGAGCAAACTCTGGGCCAGCATCTCAAAGGGTCAGCAAGCAACTCTGTCAGTTTCCAAGTGTCTAACATACGTTTGCCTTGGCTTAGCATATCATGGGACATTTTTCTCTCTCTGCTCTCTATGAGAGCTCCCTTTAAAGGCCTCCAGAAAACCTACTCTGAATGGGCTGGAGCAAATGTCCATGGAAACATTCAATCAAGAGGTCACACCTTAATGAAAAAGATTAATCTTCTCCCACAAAATTGCATTAAAGAATATGGCTTTTGGGGAGACGTAATATATCCAAACCAGCACAGAGATAGCTATACAACCAAAAGGAGGGGTCAACCAGTAGTTAGATTTATGAGTCTAGAGTTTGAGAGAGAGAGATCCAGGCTGGAGATATAAAAATGGGAATTGTTGGCATTTTGAAGGCATTTAAAAGTTGAGTGAAATCACCAAAGGAGTGAGTGTATGTGGAGAAGAAAAGAGGATCTAGTATTGAATTCCGGGATACATCAACATTAAGAGGTAGAAGAAAAGGGGAACCAGCAACGGAGATGGAAAATGAGCAACTAGTGATGTAGAAGAAAAACCGAGAAAGTTTAGTATCCTGGAAGCCAAGTGAAGACAGTGAATGGAGGAGGAGAGAGATATAAACTGTCCCATATGCTCTTCCTAGGTCAAATAAGATGAGGACTGAGATGTGACCACTGAATGTAGCAATGCAGTTGTCATTGGTTGACATCACTTTCAAGGAAGTAGGACCAGGGTGCCCAGTGGTGCCAGTAAACCACTCACCCCACCCTAATCCCAGCTCTGGATGGAAAGCTGATTAGAGTCAATTTAGGAAAGAATGGGCAGAGGATTTGGAGACAGAGAAGATAAGACAACTCTACTACGTTTGAAAAGAGTGGCGATTACAGTTTGAAGTTTGTTGAATTCTTGTAATTCTTATATTACAAACCAATCTTGCATCTCTTATGAAACCTTCCTAAAGTCTGCATTTTGAAATAGTGGCAGGGATTAAACAGGTTCTGGAATTCATGTTTGGCCAATGCAGGACAGGTAGAAATGAAGGTCCCCAGGAGGCAGAAAAGGTCACGGCTAAGTAAGCCTTTGAGAATTTTTTTTTTTAAATGTACAGGGAGCTTTGAAGTTCCACAGGTCATAGAATTGGCAGGAGTCTGAGCTCATTCTAGAGATCTGGCTAAAAGAATATAAAATATGCTTTCAAGAGTATAAGATTGAAATATAATTATTCTTTGTCCCAATACCTCTGCATTTTTTTGACCAATTACCTACAGCTTTGCCACAGGTCACTAATAACTTGAAATGATTGCCTGTTTGGAGATGGAGCTGCTACAGCGTTTGTACATGCCAGCAAGTCTAGTCCCTTGATTAATGTGATCATTTATTAAATGATCATTTATTGGGGACTTGGGAGGTAATCACATTAATTAATCCTCATTAATACATTTTTAGATAATGTTCTTCTTTTCCCAGGTAAGATACTACTGTAACATGGTTCAAATGCTTCTGCTTCTAGGAGGAATTTAGAATGAGGGTGGAAAGTTTTACATATTTCAACTTCCAACAGATGTCTGCCTGCTGTCTGTGTGAAAGGACAGATCTTATATTTATCCTTAATCATTATTTAGATAACCAATGAAGTGGAAGAAGAATATATAATACTTTGTTCTTTTCCCACTGGCTGACATTTCCTTCTGGCTCCCATTAGCTCATCCTTCTACTTGACTGTCTATCAAAACCACCTCTACAGGCTAGCCCTAGCACTCTCCCACCACTTCCCCCTGGCCTTAGCTCTGTGAATCTCTAATAGTGACTTTTGATTAGTACATACTTGAGATTTAAAATCGCTAGTAACAGACTCGGGATTTCTGAGATGATGGTGGAGTAAATGAGGTGGAACTGGCTTCTCCTTCATCAGAGTAGCTAGAAACGGGCCAGAGGACACCAGGGACCATAGTTCCAGGGTGTGACCAGCCATAGAGGGTCCCCCACAGTATGTGGAGGGGACACCCAACATAAACCAAGGAGAGATGGTGGCTGGAGGGTTGCAGTGAGTTCCCTGTCCAGACCGCACCCCACCCACCTGCCCAGGTTGGGAGCAGTAAAACTGCCACCAGGCAAGGGAGTGAGTAGCAGATCTCCATTCCCATCTACCTACCTTGGGGGTGATCCTCTGGACAGACATCGGGGAGCCCCCATGAGGGAGCCCAGAAGGCAGGCATTGCTCTCCCCCCACAAAAGTCCAGAGGGGTGCAACAGCAAGAAGTGGGGATGGAAACAGGTGCCATACCGGCAATTGGGAGCACTGTCCACATCCAGTAAACTCCTGGGAGCAAGGCAGGTGGAGAACCGGCAGGCAGGGCCCACATCCCACCTGCAGGGTGCTCTTGATCAGGTTCCCTGCCTACCTGCCTAGGGCCCACATTGCAGCCCAAGGACTGGGATTCCTCAGAGCACATGGAGATCTGGTACACTGATTGGTTCCCCACCCCATTTGGACTCCACCCACCACACAGAAGTTAGGAGAAGACCTACTTGAGAGCTCCACCTGCTGGTAGGTTAGGGAAACTGCACTCCAGCAAGCTGTACCCCAGGGGTGTCACCTGCTGCTAGAATTGGGAAACTGCACCTCAGAAAACCAAATTTATATAAATGCTCAATTAATTATGCACTTCCCAAAATAACCCTAACAAGACAAGCAGATGCCCCAAAGCCAGTAGAAAATTATAAAGCACTTAAAGGATGTGGAAGACATGGACAAGCCAAATGAACAAATTAAAAACCCATAAGAGACTCAAAATTTGGAGCAATTATCAAAGAGGTACACACAAACATCAATATTTTGGCTAGGATATAAAGGACATGAAGAAGACCCTAGAAGAGTATAAAGAAGAATTTGCAAGAGTAAATAAAAAAAATAGTGGATCTTATGGAAATAAAAAATACTGTTGCTCAAATTAAAAATATTCTTGAGACACAAAATACCAGATTGGAAGAAGTAGAGGAATGAATTAGCATCCTTGAGGATAAAGTGATGGAAAGTGAAAGCACAAAAGAATGAATGGTGAAAAAAATCAAAAACCTTGAAATGGATCTCAGGGAAATAATGGACAACATAAAGCGCACAAATATAAGAATCATTGGTGTTCCAGAAGGGGAAAAGTAAAGGGCCAGGAAAAGTATTCAAAGAAATTGTTGGGGAAAACTTTCCAATCCTTCTAAATGACATAAATATGCGAATTAAAGAAGTCCAAAGAACTCCAAATAGAAAACTGCCTCCACCAAAGGGATTATAGGGTGATCCTGGATGGAGGGCCTCTTTTGCTTTTGATGTATCAAATCTAGTTCACAGTCTCACATTGTCTAACATCCTGGGGGCTTCACACATTCGTATTGTCCACCTGGCCCTCAGTTGTTGGGTTTTTCCCCTGCCCCAGGCAATGATATAACAGTTATCCCTCACTTAGTGAGAATTTTACCCAATATATTTCCAGTCAGGAATATGTGTACTTTGGCTTATTTCTTCTCATGGGGGAAAAAAATTGGCAGGAAGGTGAAGACAGCTTTAACCAGGAAGGAAACCACCTCTTCTACCTGTATGTTTCAACACTGCTTCCATTTAACCCTGTCATCCACTTAAGCTGCTGGACTTTTTTTTTTTTTCTAACTTCTTTAAATCACTCATATCCTCATTTGATCTAGTCTCTGCTTACCATTGATGTAAGTAACTGCCAATGTTGTTGTTTTAGTAAATTCCTGAGGGAAGGCCATGCTTCATGTGCTTGGTTCAAGACCAGGCCCAAGGAGTAATAGCGGGCATTTTGATAGCTTAATAATTATGTTCTTTGAGCTTTTAATTTCCTAAGGAAAACATTTTTTATTCAGAACTCTTTAACAGTCTTAAAAATTGAGTATCTCAAAGTGCTTTTGTTTATATGGGTTAAATCTCTATTTACCATATTAGAAATTCAAACAGAAATTTTTGAAATATTCATTGATGAATTCATTTTTAAATGACAATTTTAAACCCATCATATGTTAACATAAATAACATGTTTTCAAAAAAATAAATATATTTTCCAAAACACTTTTGCAAATCTCTTTAATATCTGACTCAATAAAAAACAGTTGGAATCTCATACATGTTTTTGCATTAAATCATCATACATCATTTAGCCTCTTTAAAACTCCACTGAATACTAATGAGGGAATAAGCTTGATAAAGGCAGATAGCATGTTAGCATTATTATAAAGAGTTTTTCCTGGTCTTCATGTATCCACCATGGTTTGGGAACTACTTCCCTAAGTGTTCGTTAAACTAAACCACTGTCAGTGTCATATAAATATAATGCTTTCTAGAATAGCAAAACTGACATTGAGAGTTTCCTAATGTGAAAGGTAAAAATTAAATGTTACTTTCATTTGTTCAATTGTGTAGCTTGATGCTTACCTCCTCAGGTGCAAAGCATACTACAGGTAAACTTCACCTAGCACCTTCAGTTATAGAGCTGTCCAATCCCTTAACAGTGTTTGCATAGCCAAAAAGGTCCTGGTGAGCCAAATATGATTTGGTCTTAAAGACTTTACTACCCTATCCCCATTAAAGAACAATTAGGAAGGGAGCTCATGTCTCCTGCAATGGGCTGTCTTGAGAAAATCTATAGATATTTTCAGAACAATGCTTTCAATGTTTAAAATAAAATACATAAAATTACAAAGGAAAAATTATATTGAAATATAGTTCTCAAAATATTTTTAGTTGAGATATAATAATATGTGGTGTTTTTATTAACCCATTAAATTAAAAATCTAATTATTTTGAAACAGTGATGTGCTTAAATCATATTTCAAGATAGCAGAAACAATTGTAGGTTGATATGAAAACAACTGTGATTTCCATTGTGACGAAGTCAGATGCTACTTATACTTTTATGGTTTGATGCCTACATTCACGATAGGTTACTAAAAATAAAGATGTAATTTTTTACCCATCTATTTGTGTGTGTGTGGCCTCTCTGAATTCTAACCATAGATGCCTTAGCCTATGAACGCTAGGTTAAGGAATGTTCTACAGAACAATTGTGTTCAGAATTCTGTCTTCAGACTAGCAGATTCACAATCACCTGAAAACTTGTAAGAAATACAAATTTGTGGGTCCCATTCCCAAAGGGCTGAATCAGCACTGGGGGTGAGGGTGGGGACAGCAATCTTTGTTTCTACACATCCTGAAGCACACTAATGTTTAAGAAACTCTATCTTAGCAGTTCATCTACTCAGGAGCAAAGTCCCACACACATTAAGAAAAAGGAAGACAAGCAAAGCACATAGTCAAAAACTGTAGCAAAATGGAGTCCTTTGCAAGGTCCTTTAAGATTACTCACACCAAAAGATGCAAATAGAAACCATAGACTGCTAGGGAGAAAAGGGGGTACTTGAGGCCATCTATCCCAGAGATGATAAATCGTTTTCATATTAAATGACAATTCAGATGCATTGATAAATACATTGAAAACTGCCCTGAGTTTAAGAATGAGGGTATTAGTTGAATTTGAATAAGTGAATGAATGAATAGTGTCATTACCAACTCTCGCTTGTTTTGGGTATGTGCAGATGAGAAAAGAGTATCACTCCTCAAGCAGTATAGTTTCTATCCAAAATATATCAAACCCTTTCAACTTTAAGTGAAAAAGTGAGGCAGAGAAATTAAGGAACTTGATAAATCAATGGAAAATTAGTGACTGAGCTTGAAGTAGAGACCCAGAATATCTGACTCATAACCTAATACTGTTGCTCTCACTTACGTTACAGGGCAGTAACTTCACAACGTGCACTGTCAATTTTTATGTGCCCTCATCCAGACTCTTCTCCAAAAGAGGAAGGGGGCAGGGTTGTTCCTGCTTAAGAGTTTACAAACAAGGTAAAGAACTGCTTTGGAGATGATTAAAGCATCCTATTCAATGACTAGGGTAGCAATTTACATTATTTACATGCTGTTCAAAACATTTTAAGCACAAAACACACAAGACATGAAGAAGTATCTTCTAGAAAGACAATACGAAAACTTAATTGAGACAATGTTTCTGAATCCAAGAGTAATTACATCCAAATTCTTAAAATAAACAAAGGAGAGAGTATTGGTTTTTTGATTAGGGACATATAATCCAATGTAATGAATTAAAATGAAGGAAAAGGAAACTGAACCTGAAGGGAAAGCATCTTGACAGTAAATGCAATAAATTACAGATAACAAAGCAGACTTCAAGGGAAACACTAGAAGAAGATCCATTATTTAAGAAGCTTAGAATACTTTCTCAATGTAAGATTTCATTTCATTGAGTTGTAGGTTGGATGACCAGTTAGCTGCTTTTGTGTCTTAATTTTATATTGTAGACTTAATAAACTTCAAAACCATGTTGTTTAAACCCTCTTATAGAGTATACAAACCCCTCCGATCAAACCAAGAAATATTTAGCATACATCTTGGAATTCTCTTAAAGTACAAGTAATTCTCTTAACATAAAGGAAGGCAGGCATTCACTTAAAGGTAATTTATTTTCCATGTATTTTATTATAGATACATTTATGAGAGTGAAATTGTTCATGAAGCTTTTGTTACAGAATTCTAAGGTTGAATATAAAAGGATCCTGCACCAAAATTATGGAGATATGTCAAAACGAAGCTCAAAAGGTCAATGAACGTTTAAACTATGCTACATAAATAAGAGCAGAGAAGAACGTAAGTGCGGAGAAGTCAAAGTTATACAAATTGTAGAAAATATGTGCATTGCCATAAAAGATTGTAGTAATGAAGGTGCCCTTTTATTTGTTCACACTGTTCTCAGGAGAAAAGCTTTTGAATAGATGCACAAGTCTCATAAAGGAAAGAACTAAGCCTAGCTCAGCTCCTGCAGAGAATTGTATAGCCATGACAAGTTTTCCAAACTGGAAATGTCTAAATTAGATGACTCTTGGCCCTGGAAAATACTTCATGTTCAAAGTCATAGATTATTGGATGGAACACAACTGCCACAAAACTTCACCCAAGTCAACAAATAACTCAATAGTGTATTTTGCAAAGTTAATAAAACTTATGGAATACCTTTGTAAAAGAAGAGACTTGAGAGATCATAGAAACCTAGAAAATACAATTATAAGCTCTAGGGTTTAGAAGTAAGCTAAGAGATCCTAGTGTATAATGCTCTCTCACCACTTTTTCTTATTTTCCTCTTTTTTTAATGCTTCCCTTTTTATTGAATGAACAAATTTCCAAACTGTATTGTCATACTTTCTCTACCTTCTTAACCAAATGATTCTGATAATTCTGAACATAAATTAGACTATTAGTGATTTGAAGCTATCAGGCTAGAGCAAGTGCATTAGTTTTCTGTTGCTGTGTAACAAATTCCTGCATACATTGTGGCTTAAAACAACATCATTTACAAGCTTGTAGTTCTATGCATCAGAAGTCTGGCACATTTTAGCTAGGTTCTTTGCTCAGGGTCTCATAAGGCTGAAATCAAGGTGTTGGTGAGCTGCAACCTCATCTGGAGGCAATACTGGGGAAAGATTCAGTTCAAAGTCCATCAGGTTGTTGGCAGAATTTTTTCTTTGCAGTTGTCTTGCTAGCTGTCATTGGGGTCCTCTTTCATCTCCTAAAGGCTGCTCTCAGATCCTTGCCACATGGCCTCTATCTTCTCAAGAACAGAGAAATTCCCTTACCTGCATTCTCTTTCATGCTCCAAGTCTCTTGACTTCTTCAGAGAACAACCAAAGAAAGGCCTCAGGTGATTACAACATGCCCACCTGAATAATCTCCTTAATTTAATGTCAATTTTGCTATATAACATAACCTAATTCCAGGAGTCAAACCTATCACATCCATAGGCTTTAGGATTATACAGGGCATGTACATCAGGGATGGGTGGGTGTTAGGGGGAGGAATGTTAGGAGCCTCATATCTATGAAGTAGAGAGAACATGGGCTTTGAAATCTGCAAGGAAGGAATTTAAAATCCTAGCTTCACCAGCTCATATACAATAGTTACTTAATAAGTATTGTTGAATGAACTATGAATGAGTGAATAAGTGAATAAAAGAACAAAGAAATGGGTAAATGAATAAAATTTCAAAATCTATTTCAACATGTATGAAAGAAAAATGACACTATACATGTCATATGAAGGTTGTTTATGAAAATGAAAGAAAATAATGCATAAAAAATTTTTGGCACATAATTGGCGCTCAATAAATTGGTATCTATTATTAATCTTTTTCTACAGTGGTAAAATATCCAGACTTACAGTACCTATGATCCTTTCTAATTTCCCCCAGATGCTACAGTATTCTTTGCTGCTAACACCAGCGATTCCAATCCTTGTATTTGGATTGCCCTTCTCATCAGTTTTCCTTCTATTTGCCTTGCTTCTAGAGTTCATGAATCTACTTTTTTTCACATTGTTGAAGCGTGAAAGCATTGAAAGCCAATTATTTTGTTTCTTTACTTATGTTTGGTAAATTAATTGTATCAATCAGGATAATAGTGGATTAAAACAATAAAATTATATTTTGCATCCCTACTTTGTCATGATATGCCATGTGTGGTGGTTTGGAGTTGTACATACCCCTGAAACACATATTCCTAAATCTAAACCATCCCTGTGGATGTAAACCCATAGTAAGTGGCCTCAACCCTTCTAAGCACTTGGGCAGTGGCCGTCCTTTCCTCGAACACTGGGGTGAAGGCCTCACACTCAGAGCATCAGGATGGTAGCCAGGCTCTGTGTGAATGTCAGGCTACAGGCCCCACCATCTACAATCACTAGCATGGCAGCACTCTCCCTGAACAATGGGGTGCAAAACTCACCCCCTCCAAGTACTGGGGCAGATGTCATGTCTCTCCAAGAGCAGGGGCAGACCTGCATTTTCCATACATGTAGGTGGGCCTGCTCTCTTGGCCCAAGGAGATCTTTTCAGTCCAGACCTCTGCTTCCATGGTTCTGACCTCGAAGTCCTTCTTCCTTCAATTTGTCCCTTCTCTGTTCCTTTCAGTCTGGGCTGGCAATGGTTCTGCTCATACAAATTTTGCAAAAAACCTTGTCAGTTCTGCATGCATCTCAAGCAGGTCCAAACCATTAGACAATAGAACTTTCCACAGATCCTTCCTGGATAGATTCATTTCCAATTCTGACTTCCACTGAAATGGCTGAGTGGATCCATGTTCAGTCACATCTTCTTTAGCAAAGGTTTGTTCAGATAGATCCTCACATGGAGCCCTGTCCTATAGGGTTTCACTTCTGGAAAGCTCAGGGAGGTCCCTGTGAAACACTTCTGGCATAGCTCAGAATTTTCCAAACCACAGTTGCTGGTTTCTTTCTGCTTAAGAGTTAAGTTCTCAGATTATTTCTTTGCTCTTGCATTTTAATATAAACTGCAAAGAGAACCTAGGCTGCACCTTCCACACTTAGCTTGAAACCTCATCAGCTAAATATCCAAGTTCATCATTTTGAGTTCCAATCTCAATCTGACATCAGAACACAATTTTGCCAAGTTCTCTGCCACTCTGTAACAAGGATCACCTTTCTTCCAATTTCCAATAACACATTCATCATTTCCTTCTAAGGATTCATTGGAAGTACCTTTAACATCCATATGTCTACCAAGAGTCTCTTCAAAGCAATCTAGGCTTTTCCTATCAAGCATCTCACAATTCTTCCAGCCTCTACCTATTACCCAGTTCCAAAGCCATTTCCACATTTTTAGGTATTTGTAGTAGCTGCACCTCACTTTCTGATACCAAAAAAAAAAAAAAAAAGGAAGTTATAGTTTCCTGGCTGCTAAAACAAATACCATACAAAGGGAAGGGCTGGCTTAACAACAAGAATTCCTTGGCTCACAGTATCAGAAGCTGGAAAGCTTGCTTCCTCCTAGGGTCAGTATCTTCTGGATAGCTGGCAATCTCTGGGGTTCCTTGGCTTTTCTGTCACACAGCAATGTACATGGTTGTGTCTTATTCTTTCTCTTCTGGTTTCCACTGACTTCCAACATCTAGCTGGTCCCCATTACTTCTCTGCTTATAAAGGATTCCAGTAACTGGGATAAAGCTTAGCTGGATTCAGTTGTGACAAACCTTAACTGAATTAAGATCTTGAAGAGATCTTATTTACATTGGGTCCACGCCCACCAGAATATTAACCAAGACCAGGAACTTCTCCAAACTGGAGTACACAATTCAATCTACCATATGTCCACATGTATACATTCTATGTTTTTTGACAAATGTGTAATGTATGTATCTACCACTATGGTATCACACAGAGTAGTTTCATTGCCCTGAAAATCCCCTGTGTGCCACCTATCCATCCCTCTCTCCCTCTTCCTGCACTTCTGCAACCACTGATCTATTTACTGTCTCTTTTGTTTTGCCTTTTCCACAATGTTCTCTATAACTGAAGTCATACAATATATAGCCTCTTCAGATTGGTTTCTTTCACTTAGGAATACATATATTTAAGATTCTTCCATTCTTTTAGTGACTTGATATCTCATTTTTAATTGCTGAATAATATTCCATTGTATGGATGTGCCACAGTTTGTTTATTGGAATCTTGGTGGATTCCAATTTTTGCAATCATGAATAAAGCTGCTATAGACATACATGTGTAGGTTTTTGTGTTGGCATAGTTTACAACTCCTTTGGGTAAATACCTAGGAATGCAAGTTGCTGGTTCATATGGTAAGCCTACGTTTAGCTTTGTTACAAATTGCTGAACTGTCTCCCAAAGCAGCTGTCCTGTTTTGCATTCCCAGCAGCAATGAATGAGAATACATATTCCTCCACATCCTCTCCAGCAGTTGGTATTATTGGTGTTTTGGATTCTAGCCATTTTAATAGGTGTGTAGTGGTTTCTCAATGTTGTTTTAATTTGTAATTCCCTAATAATATATGATTTAAGCACTTTTCACATGCTTTTTTTGCCATCTGCATATCTTCTTTGGTGAGGTGTCTGCTTAACTCTTTGGTCCATTTTTTCTTTGGGTGGTTTATTTTCTTAACATTGAGTTCTAAGGGTTCTATATATATATATATACAGGATACAAGCCCTTTGTCAGGTATGTATTTTATTTTCTCCCAGCCTGTGACTTGTCTTTTCATTTTCTTAACAGTGTCCTTCACAGAGCAGAAGGTTTAAATTTTAATGAGCTTCACATTAGCAATTTTTTTTTTCATGGTTTGTACTTTTGAGGTTGTAAATAAGAAGACATCACCAAACCCAAAGTGAACTAAAGTTTCTCCTATGTTTTCTATTAGAAATTGTATACTTTCACATTTTATGTTTAGGTCTATGATCCATTTTGAGTTGATTTTTGTGAAAGATGTAGGATCCGTGTCTATTTTCACTTCTCTCTCTTTTTTTTTTTTTGCGTGAAGATTCCATTCCAGTACAATTTGTTGCAAAGACTACAATCGATCACATTTTAGTGGTCATCTTTGTATACTCAACTATTTTCCGTTGTGCTCATTTTTGCTGTTTGTTCAGTAGCTGTTAAGTTGCCAATACAACGTATGTGGTTTGTGTGTTTTGAGATACTTTGCAGAAGTGGTAATATTCAGCTTCACTTTAGGAAATATATATATTTTTAAATCATACTAGAAATATTCTGAAAATATCATCTGATTATTTTAAAATAAAAATCCCAATTGAAAATTATTTTTGTTGTATATGAGCCATTTTTATTCACTGATAAACCATAGCAACACCCCTGTTCGGAGCATTCAAAAATTAAAAGGTAATTCTTAATAAATTGTCAGTCAATACCTTTTGTTAGAAAATGAAATGAGTCAAAAGTACATTTATCCAACAGCACCATTCATAGTTTAAGCTTTCAGCTTTATTTCTAAACATTTTCAGAAAATCACACTTATCAGTTCCAGTGATCAAAAATGGATTGCATTATCATTTTAATTGCCTTGAAAAAGGTAAATCTTAGAAGATACAATGTAACAGAGAGACCTCTATAAATGCAGCAGTTTCTATATATATATACTATATTTGTTTCTTCATTTCAAAATGGAATAAACTCAGATTAGAGCAGAAGTTAACATAAAATCATACACTATTAAATTAATCTACATTACCATATGTCAGATTATTCCCTCTACCCTAAAAGACATCATGATTTTTTTTTTTCAAGTGTCATGCTAAACATTCTTTAACCTCATAAAGGAATTTCTTTGTTAGATCCTGCGTTTGCTTCCTTAATTTTATCTCAGACACAGAGGCCCTCTTGTGGTGGCATCTTGGCATTGCAGTGACTATTTCTGAAGAGTTACAGCTTGTGTGGCACAGAGCCTTTCAGGTGGAGCAAGGTCTAGGCCACTTCCATTTTTTTGAGGCCTTTGGCATATGTAAAAATGACCAAAAATATTTATAAAAAGAGTAGAATACATAACAGTGCATTTAAATGTTTTTATTTAACAAATTAATGTTTAGCACACAAAAATTCAGTGCAATATAATTTTGCTTTTGAAAATGATAGAAAAGATCAAAACTATTAATCCACAGTATACTACAGAGTGTGTAGTCTATTCATGGGAACAGGTTTAAAAATGTATAATAAACTAATAAGCAGCTTTGGGGTTGGTCAGTTCATCTTTGTGATTGTGATATGGCCCCTCTCATTCACAAAGAATACTAAACCTCTGAGTTTGAGTTCCTCTGTAATGTGGGGGCTGGGTCAAATCTCTCTCCTCGCCAACTGTTCTAATTCTCCACTCTTCTCCTTGTCCTGCTTAGTTTTAAAAACAGATAAATTTGTCTCAAAAGATGACTATGGACTAAGAGAAAAAGCCTTTATTTATCACAGCACAGCGCTTGCTCTGTTCCCTTCTCTTTTTCTCCTATGTTACTCTTTGTCTGGTGCTAACCAAGAAAAATTAAAATTAAAATTGATAGAGTGCTTTGAAGAGGAGGTAGAATACATTAGGCAATATCTACTGAGGTGTGCATAAATGTCACTTGAGTTTTCACTAATCATACAGGTTCCTTAGGTCTATGGCCAAAGATGCTGATTTAGAGGACTGAGTTATAGTCCCATGAAACTGCATTTTAACAGCCATTCTAGGATTTTTCATGTTAGGGACAGGTCCATTTGACTAGAAGAGTGAGCCTTAATTCTGGCTGCAAATTAGAATCAACTGGGGAGCTTTAAAAATGTTGCTCCCCAGGCCCCAACCGAGACTCATTCAATCAGAAGTTCTGGAGATGGGTCTAGGCGTCCGTATCTTAAGTTCCCTGCTGATTTAATGCTCAGCCAATTTGCGTACCACTGGGCTAGAGCATAGGAGGGTCACACAAGTGTCCAAGCTTAATTAGTCTAAGACCACCAGGGTCACACCTAAAGTTGACAAAGTCACGTTTATTGATTCATTCCAATGAGGGAGACTGCACACTAGAGAGATCATAGGTGTCTCACCAAACAAAGGCAAAGGCACAGTTATTTTAGGAATTCAGAGAGAGGTGAGGTTTAGTGTTTTGATAGGTTTGAACCTGTCCGTCGCCTTCTCGCTCGGTCCCACGCGTCCTGTCCTCGGCCGGCAAGGAGAACAGAGGGAAAGAGGGAGAGACACAGACAAACTGACACTTGAGGCACACAATGGCAGTGAATGCAAGCCCTTTACTGGAGCCAGGAAGAAAACTTTCTCTGTTACATATTCCACACGAGGCCCTACACCCCGTGGGAGAACAACCTCTATGCGGCCGTCAGGCACGGCTCCCTGTGGGCTGTCTCCCCGAGGCTAGCCCGGGCAATTTCTTATATACAATAGTTACAACCAATGTGCTGGCACTACGTAAGCGTGTACAATAGGCTAGCAGCAACCGCTGCCTCATGCGTCATATGCGGAAGCAGGATACGGGCGCCATCTTGGCTCAAACGATGGGCGGGGGCTACTCTAGAGCAGGTCGCGGCGTGTCCACCAGGCCCTAACCCGGAAAGCAGCTCCCCACATCTCCCCCCTATTTATATATTTCAACCCAGTGTCTCCATTGATGAGTGTACTCCCGTGGGCTTGAGTGACCCACTACATGTTTTGGTGCTTTGGGGAGTCTGGACTAGGCCCCTGCCATTTTACGGCGGAACCTCTGGCACCGACCAGAATGCTTACCTCATATAGAGACCGGAGAGCCCGTGAGCTGGAAACAACGTGACTCTCCCTACAGTACTTCGCCTCGTAACTGGGGAAAGACGGTTGGGGCAGGAGAGTGGCAACCAGTGTCAAAGGCGTCACTAGGCGTCTCTGTGCAATGGCCAGAGCCCAGTCTGGCCACAACTGGGACTCCGCCTAAGAGACTCGCCTGAGACAAAAATTAAGACAGCTGGAGCTATATGTTATATCCGGGATACGGCCATGGACTTTGCCGCGAACCTGGCCCCAGAGCGCCCCACCCCGAGTGGCCGGGACGGGGATCGATCAGTATAGAAGCTGCTGTCAAAAGTACTACAGGTTGAAGACATAGCCATCATAGTGGTAACACGCAGTTGCTGCTGTGCTTGAAACAAGCGTTCTAACAGGCATTTGACGATTACTAAACCCACCAACAACCCTACAGCGAGGAAAACCCAAGTGGTCAGATTGGGCCATGAAAACCAGGAGGTAACTCGGTTCCACAGGTCAGTTACCAAACTGGCAAGGTTGAACTTAACGGGGGTCAACTTAACATTTCCAATCTTGTCCAGGCTGACGTCCACCTGCTGGGTAAGATTGGCAAAAGTTGGCAGATAAGTATTTTTAAGCCAGTCAGAGACTTTGTGGGTGTTAGCAGTTACATTGGCCCTGACCGGAGTGACGCAAAGTCTGAAAAGGATCCATCGGGTGTCACACAGTTGCACAACTGTTTTCCAGAGCCCATCTATCTCTTGTCCAAGTTCCTGTATTTCACTTTGCATTTTCTGGATCGCTTGCGAATTCAACTCTAACATTAGATTGTGGGCGTGCAACGCGTCCCGGGTGGCATTGGCTAAAGCGTTGACTGTTTCCATCGTCAGGGCGATCTGCTCCGTTGTCCAGGCTTGAAGCACCGCATTCCCCACTGCTGGAACGAACACTGAAGCGACAATGCCGCCGAGGTTCCACAGCCAGCTTTTGACACTTCTTGGTTTCCTGTTAAGAGAGGGATTGAAAGGCCCAGAAAACGGAAAGTTTTCCGTTGACACAACCTGGGTAATAGGGCCTACCCAATCAGTGGTATTGACCGGGACCCAAACATAGCTGGGACGGTAGGTTAGGATGGCGTAGGGAGGGAATCCGTTCCAGCATTCAGACAGGGTACAGGGGACGCTGGAACAGTTGAAGGTAGGCTCTGTAGAGAGTAGAAAGGCGAAGGGAGGGAGCACGCAAACCTGTCTGTGCAAAGGGAAGGAACAATTTTTATCCGCATATGTTCCCTCTGCACCCGAAAAAGAACAATTGGGAGAGTTACCTGTCGCGTCGGTTGACGTGTTGGTAAGGGTACCATTCAATAGCATGAAATAGCGCAGGTCCAGACATGCCCCCAGGGGGTTGCAGGCCAAATGCTGAGCGAAGGTTTGGATACGGGAGGCTATGGGGTCAATTAGCGGTTCTCGACATTGGTTTACGGTACCCCACGCCGATGCCTCAGTATAGTTTCGGATCTTGCTTATTGCTGTGAAATTACGTATGTGAGGGCGCACGGACCAGAGCCACCAGTCCTCACTTAAGAGGAACGGGTGTCTCACGGGCACACAGCTGTGCCAAGAGAAGTCCTCCAGAGTGGCTTTCCTGTGCAGGTCATGCGCGCAAGGAGGGAGAGAAGGCTGCGGGACATCAGGATCTCGAGAGCAGTTAAGGACTGTTGGTCTAAACCCAAAAAACTTGAGGCATCTTTTCGTCTCATTTTTGTTAAGCAACCCCTCACAGTCCTGTTGATAGCCAGCCGAGGTATTAAGAAATTCTAGCAAGACTCCAAAAGTCACCTGAGTGCAATGGGTATCACAGGCAGTACCTGTGCTGTTTGCGCAGGAACAATTAGCTATAGAACGATTAGCAAATGAAAGGATCAGCGTATCATCGGTTAGAGGAAAAGTCTCGTTGAAGGTTATGGAGGAAGCATTGGCAGGCAAAGGTAGATGATGGAGGCTAAGAGTTAAATTAGGAGTGAAGAACTGAGGAGAGGCGGGAGACCCCGCAGAAAAGGGAGCTAACGTCGGGGGATGGTGCCAGAGGCCCCAGAGGAACTGATCTTCTCCCTGAACCACTGCAACACTGCTGAGAAAGAGAAAACAAATCGGGAGGGTATTTATAGGGGAATAGGGGTTGGGATCACCGGTCCTCCCCCTGGACGACGGGGAGGCGGTCAAGATCATTCTCATCATCTTGCTGGTCATCTTGCTGATCATCCCCAGCGTTGAAGGTTGGGTTTCTTGTGTCATATTGGGATTTTCCCAATTGGTCAGGCTGCAGCTTCTCAGCGCTCTCGGGCGTTGATACGGTTCTCACCAATCTCTCCGGAACCCACACCGGTTGACGTCCTGGTTCCTGTGGGAAGACACAAACAGAGCCTCTGGCCCAGCTGAGCACGGGGTCAGGGCCTTGCCACTGTCCTGACAGGACATCCTTCCATCGGACTAGACCTCTATGTGGAGGACTCGGGGTGGTGTGTTGAAGGGCAGGTGTCATGCCCTGCGAATTTTCATTTAAGAAATTATACGTGAACAAGGCTACAGAGAGTTGAGCCCTTGGGGATAGGCCGTGACCTATCCCCTCTTTCTGTTTGTTGAGCAAGTCTTTCAGAGACCTGTGTGCTCTTTCAATGATACCTTGTCCTTGAGGGTTGTAAGGGATTCCGTGCTTCAATTGTACTCCCATATTATCACAAAATTTTTGGAAAGTTTTACTGGTATAAGCAGGTCCATTATCTGTCTTTAACATTTTTGGCTTGCCCCACGCTGCCCAAGCGGCAAGGCAGTGTGCAATGACTTGGTGGACTTTCTCTCCTGTCTCAGCAGAGGCAAATAATATTTGAGAACATGTGTCTACTGACACATGCAGGTATTTGACTTTTCCGTACTCTGAATGATGAGTGACATCCATTTGCCAAATGTCTCCTGGGACGAGACCTCTAGGGTTAACTCCCACAGATGGGATATGCTGTTGAGTAACACAATTTCCACAAGCTCGGACTATGTCTCTAGCGGCCGCTCGCGGTATACCAAACCGCTTAGCCAGGGTACCTGCATTGATATGAAATTTGGCGTGGAACTCTCGGGCTTGCTGATATGGTGTCAGCACGGGGAAGACGTGTGGCTGTCGAGTGGCCACATCTACTATGTGATTTCCTTGGGCCACGGGACCAGGTAGGCCTGTATGGGCCCTAATGTGAGTTGTGTAAAAGGGATGTTGCCTAGTACGAATTGTCTTTTGCAGCTCGAGAAAGAATGTGCTTACAGTGGAGGAGCATTTTATAATGCCCACAGTTTCTAGGATTTGTAGAGAATTTACGACATAAAGGGAATCAGAGACAATATTCAGGGGGCCAGGAAACTCTCTCAGGACTGTAATAGTAACCTGCAATTCAACCCACTGCGGTTTTTGTGGTTGAAAAAACACTGTTTTGGGAGTGTCCCCTTCCACACAATACGCCCCTGTACCGGAGCTGGAGCCATCCGTGTACACGGTGAGGGCGTTCGCTAGTGGCCTAGACGAAGTCACTTTGGGAAAGATTACCGGATGTTGGGTGACAAACTGTAAGAGGGGGTCTTTGGGATATTGGTTATTAATACATCCCGAAAAGGTGCATCGGAGAACAGCCCACTGATCTATGCATCCGGTAAGCACCTCAATTTGTGGGAGAGAGTAGGGTACTCTAAGGTTTTTTGGAGGTTGGCCAAAATGTTGGATGGCCTTCTTGATGGCCTCCAGGGCCAGATCTGCAACTGCGGTAGGGTAATGCTCTAAGATCTTTTTTGGAGAAACTCCGGGGTGGATCCAGAGTAATGGCCCCTGTTGCCACAGCACCGCCGTGGGCTGTGACACCGTCGGCAGCAGGCAAGCTTCGAAAGGCTTATCAGGGTTTATTCTTTTTAACGTGGCACTACTGAGTGCCTGTTCTACGTGGCATAGTGCTTGTCTCGCTTCAGGGGTGAAGGACCGGGGCGAAGCTAAGTCCGGATCCCCTTTAAGCAAGTCAAACAAGGGTCTTAATTCGGCATTGGGTAACTTCAGGTATGGGCGAACCCAATTTATGTCTCCCATGAGCTTTTGTAGGTCATTGAGGGTGTTCAGGTTATCTAACCTGAGAGACACCTTTTGGGGGGAGACTTGAGTAGACGTAAGTTTCGCTCCCAGGAAGGTGACAATCTCGGTCATCTGGATCTTCTCCGGGGCTATTTCGAGATTGACCTCTCTAAGTGTAAGAACCAAATGTGATAGTGCAGCGTTAAGGAGATCTGGGCTTTCATGAGTCAGCAAGATATCATCCATGTAGTGAAGGATCCTTACTTTGGGGAATTGCTGCCGGGTATCGGCCAACTGTGCAGCGACATACAACTGACACATGGTAGGGCTGTTGGTCATGCCCTGGGGCAGGACTGTCCACTCAAAGCGGTGACAGGGCCCCTCTTGGTTCAGAGAGGGCACAGTAAAAGCAAATTTTTGGGTATCCTCTGTGTGAAGTGGGATAGAGAAGAAACAGTCTTTGATATCTAAGATGATAACAGGCCAACGCTCTGGCAGGGCCGAAAGGAGGGGCAACCCCATCTGAACGGGCCCTAAAGGCTCCATGCAATTATTGATGGCTCTTAAATCGTGCAGCAACCTCCACTTGTCTGATTTTTTCTTTATAACAAAAATAGGGGTGTTCCAAGGTGATGTGGAGGGAATGAGGTGGCCCTCTCTTAGCTGATCTGACACCAGAGTGTGTAATGCAGAGAGCTTTTCCCGTGATAAGGGCCACTGAGGCACCCAAACCGGAGATTTGGTCTTCCATTTTAGCTTTATGGGTGTGGGTGGGAACATTCCCTCAGTGGCCCCCAGGAAAAACCCAGGCCTTGCTTGGTAATGTTGGAGGTAGCTTGTATGGGCTCTACACGTCCCTGTAACGAGGCTCCTAAGCCTTTGCCAGGGACATATCCCATTCCTTTTAACAATCGCTTAGAGGTTGGGGAACAACCACTGGTCAAGGTAACGTCCATCTGGGTAAGAATGTCTCTTCCCCAAAGGGAAACAGGCAGGGCCAATACATATGGCTGAAAACTACCTTGGTGTCCTTCTTCGTCTGCCCAATGAAGGGCAGCGGCACTCAGCATGGGTGCCGAAACCTGGCCTATTCCTCTGATGGTATCTTCCGCCTTGCACGTCGGCCAGGTGGAGGGCCAGTCCTGTTGTCTTATAATTGACCGATCGGCCCCGGTATCTAGCAAGCCTAGGAAAGATCTGCCTTGTACCTTGATAGTCAGCATGGGTCGAGACTCCAGAGACATATGGAGGCCCTCAAAAACTTCCCCTGAAGACCCAAATCCCTTATCTACTCTCTGTCTGGGTCTACTCTGAAAGAGTGTATGCAAGCTGGGTAAGAGCAAGAGCTGTGCCAGCTTGTCACCTTTTGCAATGACCAGCGCACCTTGCTGAGATTGTACCATAATCTGGACGTAACCTGTGAAATATGAATCCACAACACCTGGTATGACACTTAGTCCTTTCAGGGCTGTGGATGTTCTCCCAATTATGAGCCCAACAGTCTTTGCTGGCAAGGGCCCTTTAAAGGAGGTCCCTACCAACTGGACACCCATGGAGGGGGTCAGTACGAGTCTGGAGGTGGCACAGAGGTCCAGTCCCGCTGACCCAGGGGATGCGCGAATTTGGGCGGACTTCGTGTCGCCGGATGGCATGCAGGGGGGCCCACCGAAAGGGTGGACCCCCCCTGCCCGTTTTTTGGGTCCTGTTCAGGACGGCCAGAAAGGCGCACACCTTGCGCATCGAAGGCTGACCTACAGTCTTCTGCGCGATGAGGTCCCTTGTGGCAACGGCCACATAGCCTGGTTGCTGCATATGGTCTCCCAAACTGTGGAGTGGCAGGTGGTTGACCTTTATTGGGACAGTTCCTCTTAATATGTCCCAGCTGGCCACAATGAAAACATCCTCTGGGCTTCATTTCTAGTTCTTTAGATTTCTTTGCAGACACTTGTAAGGAGTTGGCTAGCATGGCAGCTAGACCTGCATTAGTTAACGGGCTGCCAGCATCTCTGCAAAGCCGAACCCAGTCCGTCAGCTGTTTTCCTCTGTTTTGTGCTAAAATAACTTTACATTCTTTATTACACTGTTCAAATATCATTTGTTTAACTACAGTCTCTGCCACCCCTGGATCTGAGAAAATTCTCTCGGCTGCAGTCTGCATTTTGGCTACAAAGTCCACAAAAGGTTCTGTGGGGCCCTGATGAATATTACTGAGCGAGGCTTGAGCCTCTCCCTCACCTGTCAGCTTTTTCCAAGCTCCCACGAAACAACGGAAGATTTGGGCATAGACCTCTTGAGGGAACCGCGTTTGATTTTGGGCATGGGCTCCCCTTCCTAACAGCATGTCTGTATTCCACGCGCCATGTCTTCCCGCTGCGTTCTTAGCCGCTTGTTCCTCAGCTAACTCCTCAAACCACGCTTTCCAATCTATAAATCGGCCTGGTGGCAAACAAGCACGGGCTAACTGAACGATATCTGTGGGCGTATGATTTAGGGCGGAGAGGTTTTCAACCATGTTCAGGGTATAAGGGGCATTGGGGCCGTACTGATGGACGGCCTGCCTTAGCTCTTTCAAAAGTTTGTAATCATATGCTTCATATTGATTGTTGCCTTGGTGGTTAATAATAACCGGGTACATTTCTGGGGATGGTTCTGGCTTAAGTGGTTGGTACCCACCTAGTATACCGAAAGGCCTAAAGGTGAAAGAGGGGACCCATTTCCAGAAGTGCCTCCCTCCACATTCTGATGATATGGGGTCTAGGGGGCCTGAGTATTCAGGTGGGGGATACGGCTGTGAATGCCCCTCCCCCGGCCCGCCTGCAAGGGGTTCCGGGTCCCGCAAAGGCGGACCATCGTGATTATCGGATTCGGGCACTAGTGGGAGCTCTCGGTAAGGGCCTTTGACGGAACCGCTCAACCAGCCCACCGGAAACCGCGGCGTTTTTCGTGACGCGGCAACAGGCGCCGGCGGGGCGGAAGGCCGCGTGGGTGGGGCGGGAGGCTCCTCCCAATCAATTAATGGAGGCGCTTCCGCTCCCTCACCGTCACCGCTATCCGATTCTGAGGCAGAGGTGTCCGAGCTACCACCACTCAACTCTGGCTGCTTGCCTTTATGGGAGCCGACCGCAGATGACACCGACTGGGTTTCTTGGAGAGCGTGCCGTACCTCTTGCAAGGCGGAGGACGGACTTAGGCCTGTAGTCGACTCCAGTTCAAGGACCGCGCGGACGGTCTCCCATATAGGGACTAGAATTGGATCCAGACAAACGCCCGTCTGACGCGCCCGGTCTATATCGTGACCAAGCTTCAGCCAAGAGGGCAGACTGAGGCTGCCGGTGGAGGGAAACCAAGGGGCAAAAGTTTCAACATCATCGAGAAACCTCTGTAGGGAGCTTTTCTTAACTGAAATACCCCTCTGCTTCAGGAGGGTTTTTAAAGGAGCCAACAAAGGTGAACTTCCAGACTGCCCCATGCTTGCAGTCGGCACTGTACTTTAACCACTCGGAGAGCTCTTCCGAGTCCCCGGGACCGCCTGAGAACCCACGGGCCCTGACTCTCACGTAAAAGGAACACTCACCTTCTCGCGCTGATCAGGCGCGGGAAGTCCGCTGCAATGAAAAAGGAGCGAGGCGAAAGGTATGTGTTTCCCCGTACGGGCCACCACTTGTCCGTCGCCTTCTCGCTCGGTCCCACGCGTCCTGTCCTCGGCCGGCAAGGAGAACAGAGGGAAAGAGGGAGAGACACAGACAAACTGACACTTGAGGCACACAATGGCAGTGAATGCAAGCCCTTTACTGGAGCCAGGAAGAAAACTTTCTCTGTTACATATTCCACACGAGGCCCTACACCCCGTGGGAGAACAACCTCTATGCGGCCGTCAGGCACGGCTCCCTGTGGGCTGTCTCCCCGAGGCTAGCCCGGGCAATTTCTTATATACAATAGTTACAACCAATGTGCTGGCACTACGTAAGCGTGTACAATAGGCTAGCAGCAACCGCTGCCTCATGCGTCATATGCGGAAGCAGGATACGGGCGCCATCTTGGCTCAAACGATGGGCGGGGGCTACTCTAGAGCAGGTCGCGGCGTGTCCACCAGGCCCTAACCCGGAAAGCGGCTCCCCACATGAACCAAAGCAGGCTGTGTGTAAAGGGGTCAACATTCGGTCTGCACTACAAAATGAACACAATGTCTTGCTGCCTTGGGAACATTAATGTTAAGAAAGACGTGCAAAATTGCATCTAGAAACCTTTGATCTGAAGCTTTGTACCTGGGTTGTAAACCAAGACAGTTTTTCTGTGTCAAAGTGACTTAGCTCCTCCAGGAAAGAAAGCATTACCTCATTCTTACTGACATGATTCAAAATGCAAAGTTTCTGATTTTGGAGAACGAAATTTCTCAGAGTGTAAGAAAGCAGCAGTCACTCAAAGAAGGGGCTACTTTCTAGCTGTCCTTGGGAGAAATATTGGTTCCTATTAACTTACAGCTGGTTTATCTGTGTCTATTATGCCAGCCTGGTGAATGGTAGGGCAGATTTTTATGGCACAAAGTAATTTCTACCTTCTCAGACATGACAGGTGGACCCACTTGGTTGCTTCTGGAAAAAAGACAGAATAGGAAAAGAGGGCACTGGTAGCATGTCAGTGTATAAATATTATTTGTGCACTAATTCAACAAGTACTTATTGAGGGCCTACTTACTATGTACCGGGCCCTGTGAAGGGTTCTGGAAAGTCAGTGGTGAATAAACTTAGTCCCTGCCATCAAGGAACTTGCAAACTGGAGAAAAACACAGATAAATAGGCCATTAAAACAGATTATGTAAGTGCCACAACTGGATTTAAGAACAGGGTTCCATAGACAACTAACCCAGTCTTGGGTATTCAGGAACCTGGAGATGCATTACCCAAGAGTTATGGAAGAGGGTGGAAGGCAACAAAGGTGGAAGTGAAGAACAAGGGCTTTCGAAACAGAACCATCCAGTTCTAATCTAGGCTGTGCCAGTGACTGCATGTCACTGTAACTCTGAGTAGCAATTTTCCTATCAGTTAAGTAAGGACAACAAAACAGACTAAGCTTTATTGAGTTCCAGACAGTCTTCCAAGTAATAAGAATGAACCAGTAGCAAAGGAGACAAATACCCTTGCCCTTTTGGAGCATGTACTAAAGTGGCAGTTTATAGAAAATAAATAATAACCAGAAAATAACCATAATAAATGCTATTTACTGTGTCAGGCAGAGTGAGAAAATTGGGAATGCTACTGTAGAAGGCCAGAGAGAAGAGATAGTTGAGGATTAAAAGATGTGTCTATCAAAATGCCTGGAGGGAGCACACAGGCACTCCAATGTGGTTAGATTACAGAAGCAATTCTTGGCTAAATTATGGTGCAGCCCCTAACTTCTGCATTTGACCTCAGTATTTTCCTTTCCTTCTGACCTACTGCTCATTTGACTTCAGGGAGCCTGACTTTGTAGCTTAGATAAACTTCTCATTCTACTACACAGCTCTGGATTATAACTCATTGGGGATCCCTCATTGAGAATATTTCTGTGCAAATCATCAGACAGCGGTTGGCATTTCTCACAAACACTGTAGCAGCTGAGAGGTTAAAGTTGGGCCCTCCTTTGCTTATAGCATCCTAAATTTCCCCTCGTTCATTCTTCTGTCTTTCTTTTATTCCCTGGTTTAGGCCAACAATTGAATAAAACATGGTCCTCAACACCCTCACTCTTACCTCCCACCCTTTTGACAAGAACTACATGGAAGGGATTTTGCTTGTCACGTTCATTAGGGCCAGGATGCATTTTGTGCATTTGGGAGGCAGAGGTCAGGATGACAAATGGCCTGCAATGCATGAGTCAGTTCAGGCAAATTAAAAAAAAAAAAAAAAAAAAAAAAGAATCCATTCAAAATGCCAATAGCACCACATTGAGAAACACTGGGTTGGTAAACAGACCTTTGCCCACAAAATTTAGTACTTTGGAAATGGAATTATGATATCCTCAGAGTCTATGTAACTTTTTTGTTATTCTTATTTTACTCTAAAATAGTTCAAAATATACAGTGTGATATTCCATTTGTGTGGACTTAATCTACATTCTAGGTATAGGCAGTTTCTCTAGTCACGAATCCTCACTCCAGGGATAGTGTGTATTTAATCAAGATGACTGTGGTTTGATACCATAGGTTTTGATAATTCAAATGATAAATGTTAGAATTTTTTCATTTGTGAAATTGGGAGGTTAATAATTAGCAAAATGGTGTCAGGAATGGGTTTTCATTGGTGAAATTGGTGTTAATTGAGATGCATAGATTGGCTCTTAAATGGTATGCGCATTCCTGCTCCTTTATGGTATAAAATGGTTATGTCAGAAATGATTCCCAAGACTTACTTAATTCAACTTGTTCCTCCACTGCAGCCACAATTTTGAAAGGCTCTTGATTTGCCTGAGGAGCTAAGTTGTGGCAAAATAACTTGTGGTTTGAATTGCGTGCCCCCCAAAAAGATAGGTTGAAGTCCTAATACCTAAAACCTCACAATGTGGCCTTATTTGGAAATAGGGTCATTGCAGATGTAATTAGATAACTTAATACGAAGATATCCTGGAGTAGGGTGGGCTCTTAATCCAGTGACTGGTGTCCTTAAAGGAAGAGAAGAGACACAAAGACAGACACAGAGGGAAGAAGGGCATGTGCAGGCAGAGGCAGAGATTGTAGTTTTGCTGCCACGAGTCAAGGAAGAGCAAGGATTGATGATTACCACCATAAGCTAGGAAGAAGCAAGGAACAAGCTTAGGGTCTTCAAGAAAGCACAACCCTGCTGACACCTCAGTTTCAGACTTCCAGTCTCCTGTACTGTGAAGGGAAAAGTTCTGTCGTCTTCAGCCCCCCAGTTTGTGGTAATTTGCTACAGCACCCCTGGGAAACCAATACATAGCTCTAATTTTGGTTACTCCTCATATTTGCCCCAGAGAACCTCATATTATGCACCAAAAGTATGCTGGAAGACAATCTGTATTAGTACCCTAACCTAGCAGTCTTTTAACTCAAGCATTTATTTAATTAAGCTGGGACTTGAATATAGCAGATGGCAATATTACACGACCCTCCCCCCTCCTGACTCCCCCCACCTCCATATCTCCATCCCCCAAACTTAAATCTTTTTGCACAGTTTATGTGAACTGGAAATGTTTTGCAAGATAAGAAAGCCTAGGATGCTGGAGAAAACAGGCATTTCTATCCCCCTTCCTTCTTCTTAGCTTGGTAGCAGCATGATATGGAGGGAATCAGCAGCCTGCATTTGAATCATGGCTATGACCCTTATTTGCTTGTGGCCTTGGGTAAATGACTCAGTCTTCCTAATCCCAACTTGCTGCTCCTGTAAAGTCCTCACAGGACTGTTGGGAAGATTAAAAAAAGCAAATACTTCTAACGGGCTAGGAGTAGAGCATGGCTCATAGCAGGCAATAAACAATATGGTGATCTCATTTATTTGCTCTTCCTTTAAACAGAAAACATAACCTCAGGGGACAATCTTCTACTCATGTTTGCGCTTCCAGCATTGAACACATTGCCTGACTCAGAATTTGTGTTCAGTATATAATGAACAAATTTAACATTCCTTCCATGGAATTTAATTATATTTTGATAACATAAACTCTCTGACATCCTGGGATCTTTCCACATGCCTACTATGTTATTTCTCCTTCTGATACTTTTTTGTTTGTTTGTTTTAAAGCAGTTTTATTGAGATATATTCACATACCAAACAACCCATCCGAAGTGCACAATCAATGGCTTTTAGTATAATCATATGGTTGTGCATTCATCACCACATTTTCGTTACTCCAAACAGAAAATCCCCGTACTCCTCAGCAGTCACCACTTAATCTCTCTGTCCTTTCCCAACCCTACATAACCACTAATCTAATTCTGCTCTATAGATTTATTTATATTTATATTTTATATAAATGGAATAATTCAATATGTAGCACCTTGTATCTGGTATCTTTCACTTAGCATGGTGTATAAAAAAATAGTAATTTTTTAAATAGAGAAGCTGTAGGTTCACAGAAAAGTCATAAAAAATAGAGCATTCTCACATAGCCCCTGTTTCAGTTTGCTAATGCTGCTGTCATGCAAAATACAGTTTCCAAACTGCATATTCCAACTTCTAGATCCCAGAAAGACATATTCTTTCCAAATGGAAACATACCTGAATTCCATCACAATATCACAAAAAACTTCAATCATTTTAGTAACAATAGGTAAGTAGGAAGTCTTATCAAAACTAGTTACAGGCGTGGTTTGTCCTAAGGCAAAGTTCCCCTCTGGCTGTGTAACTCAGAGCAAGTAAGCAGCTTCCAATATGCAAAGGAGGGACAGCCATAGGATAAACATTCCCATTGCCATAGGGAGAAATTGGAAGGGAAATGGGGCTCACCGGACTAAAACAATTCCAGAAACCTGCAGGGCAACTCCATTAGATTTAAAAGTCTGAGAGTCATTTATAGAACGATGGTTTATCCTTGGGGCTTGAGAGAGCAGGAATCCAACCCTTTCCAAGAACCTTTGCCATAGGCTTTTTCCTCCAAATGCTGGGGTGAGTGCTCCAACCTATCCACGCATCAGGGAGACCACCTTCTTCTTAGCCACACCCTCCTCAAGCATCGGGGAGCCAACCGGACTCAGCATCTCTGGGGCAAATGCTCTCCCCTCTCTGCACAGTGGGGTGGTGACTAGGTTGTTCCCAATCCCTGGGGAATGTGCTCTACCCTCTTTGAGGCCTGGGGTGACAGCAATCTTCCTGAGCATCAAGGTGGAAGCCACCCTCTGCCTCTGTGGCAAACAACCTTTTCACGTGCATGGGTTGCTCTGCTCTCCTTGCCCAAGATTTCTTGTCTTCAGGGCTGGGGCTTGCATGGTTCTGCCTTCTCTAAAGAAATTTTTCCTTCAATCTGTCTCTTTTCAATCCCTTTTAGTCCAGACTGGCTATGGTTCCTTCTATACAGATCTTGCAAAAATTTTGTTGGCTTGGCATGCAGCATACAAGGGTCAAAACCATCAGACAATAGAACTTTCCACAAATCTCTTCTGGATAACTCTATCTCCAGTCCTGGCTTGTACTGAAATGGCTGGTTGATTCCAGGTTTCATTAAATCATCACATGGGGCTGTAGCCTCTGGGGTTTCACTTTCTGGAAGCCCAGAGTTTTCCAGACCATCAATTTCTGGTTTCTTTGAACCAAGAATTCAGTTTTCATATTATCTCTTTTCTCTCACATTTTACTATAAGTTGTGAGGAAAAGCCAGGCTTCATTTTCTACAATTAATTTTGAAATCTCTTCAGTTCAGTATCCCAGCTCATCGCTTTCAAATTCTTCCTTCCATCAGACACCAGGACTCAATTTTGCCAAATTCTCTGTCACTTTAAAACAAGGATCACCTTTCTTCCAGTTTGCAACAACATATTCAACATTTCTATTCAAGGCCTCATCAGAAGTATCTTTAGAGTCCATATTTATACCTACAGTCTCTTCAAAGCAGTCTAGGCCATTTCTATCAAGCTCCTCACAATTCTTCCAGAAATCTTCCCCTTTATCCATTTAAAAAGCCACTCCAACATGTTTGGTATTTGCAAATTCAGCAGCACCCCACTCTCAATACTAAAATCTGTTCCTGTTTGCTAATGCTGCCATTATACAAAATACCAGAATTGGATTGACTTTTATAAAGGGGGCTTATTTGGTTACAAATTTACAGTCCGAAGGCCATAAAAGTGTCCAAACTAAGGCATCAACAAGAGGATGCCTTCACTGAAGAATGGCCAATGGCATCTGGAACACCTCTGTCAGCTGGGAAAGACACATGCTGGCATCTGCTGGTCCCTTGCTCCTGGGTTGTGTTTCAAAATGGCTTTCTCCAAAATGTCTCTGGGCTATCTTTGCTCCTTCTCTCAGCTCCTGTGCATCCTTGCTTCTTTCTCCTAGGGCATTTCTCTCTAAGCATCTGGGGGTCCTCTCCTAGCTTCTCAAGGGCAAACTCTGGGCTTCATCTCTTAGCTTAGCATCTCAAAATGTCCTTCTGTCTGCATCTCCAAGGGTCTCCAAGCATCAGCATCTGTGTCAGCTCTTGAGCTCTCTTAAGTAGTCCAGTGAACTAATCAAGACTCACTGGAATGGGCAGGGTCCACACATCCATGGAAGTAATCTAATCAAAGATCTCACCTGCAGCTCAGTGGGTCACATCTCCATGGAAACAATCAAAAGGTTTCACCTAACAAGACTGATTAAAAGATCATGGCCCTTCTGGGGTCCATAACAGTTTCAAACCAGCAAGCCCCTATTGTTGACACTTTGCATTAGTGTGGTACCAGTGTTATGATGAAAAAGTATTAAAATATTGCTCTTAACTATAGTCCATAGTTTACATTAAGTGTAGTTTTTCTGTATATCACCTTATTATTAACACCTTGTATTAATGTCATACATCTGTTATAATTCATGAAATAATAGTCTTATATTTGTACTATTAGCCACAGTCCATCATCTACAATAGGGTTTACTGTATTACACAGTCCCATGTTTAATCTTCTAACTTTCCTTCTAGTAACTTCCCCATTCAATGACATTCACAAACGTAACACTCACAATTAATATGCTACCATCCCTACTATCCATTTCCAAATATTTACAATCAGCCTAAGTAGAAATTCTGCACAAATTAAGTGTAAGCATCCCATTCTCTACTGCATTTCTATCCCCTGGTAACCTGTATTCTAGATTCTAACTTTATGAATTTGCTTATTCTAATTAGTTCCTATCATTGATATCATACAATATTTGTCCCTTTGTGTATGGCTTATTACACTCAACATAATATCCTCAAGATTCATCCATGGTGTGACATTTATCAGGACTTCATTTCTTTAAAATAATATTACACTGTATATTTATACCACATTTTGTTTAACCATTCAGTTGGCTGATGGACACTTGGGTTGCTTTTGTCTTTTGGCAATTGTGAATAATGCTGCTATAGACATTGGTGTGCAAATGTGTTCAAGTCCCCTCTGTCAGTTATTCTGGGTATATACCTAGTAGTGGGATTGCTACCTACTATGGCAATTCTAAACTTAGATTCCTGAGGAACTGCCAAACTGTGTTCCACAGCAACTGCACCATTTTACATTCCCGCCAGCAGTGCACAAGTGCTCCTATTTCTTCAAATCCTCTCCAACACTTGTTGTCTTCTGCTTTTTTAATAGTGGCCATTTTAGTAGGTGTGAAATGACGTCTCATTGTGATTTTGATGTGCATTTCCCAATGTTGAGCATCTTTTCATGTGATTTTTTGCCCATTTGTATTTCCTCTTTGGAAAATTGTCTCTTGAAGTCTTTTCCACAATTTTAAATTGGGTTGTTTGTCTTTCTATTGTTGAGTTGTAGGATTTCTTTTATATTCTGTATATTAAACTCTTATTGGATATGTGATTTCCAAATGTTTTCTCCCATTGAGTAGGTTGTTTTTCCACTTCCTTGACATAGTTCTTTGAATCACAAAAAGTTTTAATTTAGAGGAGGTCCTATTATCTATTTTTTCTTTCATTGTTTGCACTTTGGATGTAAAGTCTAAGAAACCATTGCCTACCACAAGATCATGAAGATGCTTCCCTACATTTTCTTTTAGGAGTTTTACATACCTGTTTCTTATGTTTAAGTCTTTGATCCATGTAGAGTTAATTTTTGTATATGGTGTGAAATAGGGGTCCTCTTTCATTCTTTTGGATATGGATATCCAGTTTTCCCAGCACCATTTATTGAAAAGACTGTTCTGTACCAGATGAGTGGACTTGGGAACCTTGTCAAAATCAATTGACCATAGATCTGCTGCTTTATTTCTGAACTCTCAATTCAATTCTTTTGATCAATATGTCTATCTTTATGCTGGTACCATGCTATTTTCAAAACTGTAGCTTTGCAATATGCTTTAAAGTCAGGAAATGTGATTCCTCCAACTTTATTCTTTTTTCAAGATGTTTTTGGCTATTTAAGGCTTCTTACCCTTCTTACCCTTACCCCAAATTAATCTGATAATTGGCTTTTCTATTTCTGTAAGGTAGGTTCTTGGAATTTTGACTGGTATTGCATTGAATCTATAGGTTCATTTGGGTAAAATTGACATCTTAATGGCATTTAGCCTTCCAATCCATGAACATGGAATGTCCTTCCATTTAATTATGTCTTTGATTACTTTAGCAATATTTTATAGTTTTTGGAATATAGGTCCTTTATACTCTTGGTTAAGTTTATTCCTAGATATTTGATCCTTTACTTGCTTTTGTAAATGGAATGTTTTTCTTGATTTCTTCCTCAGCTTACTTGTTACAAGTGGACAGAAACACTACTGATTTTTGCGTGTTGAGCTTGTATCCTGCCACTTTGCAGAACATTCATATGAGTTCTAGTAGCTTTGTGGCAGAATTTTCAGGACTTTCTATATATAGGAGCATGTTATATGCAAATAGTGAAAGTTCTATTTCTTCCCTTCCTATCTGGGTGCCTTTCATTAATCTTTCTTGCCCAACTGTTCTAGATAGAACCTCTAGCACACTGTTGAATAACAGTGGTGACAGTGGGCATCCTTGTCTTGTTCCCAATATTAGAGGGAAAGCTCTCAGACTTTCACCATTGAGTACAATGTTAGCTGTCAATTTTTCATATGTGCCTTATATCATGTCAAGGAAGTTTCCTTCTATTTCTATATTTCAAAGTATTTTTATCAAGAAAGGATGCTAGATTTTGTCTAATGTCTTTTCCCCATCAATTGAGATGATCATGTTGTTTTGCCCCTTCAATTTGTGAATATGGTGTATTACATTAATTGATTTTCTTGGGTTCAATCACTCTTGCATACCTGGGATAAAACCTACTTTATCATGATGTATAATTCTTCTAATATGCTCTTGGATTTGATCTGCTTGTATTTTATTGAGGATTTCTGCATCTATATTCATTAGAGAAATTGGTGTCTAATTTTTTTCTTGAAATATTTTTTTCTGGCTTTGGTATTGGGGTGATGGCATCATAAAATGAAAGCTGATGTTCTCTCCTCTTCAATTTTTTGAAAGAGTTTGAACAGGATTGGTATTAATTCTTCTTGGAAAGCTTGATAGAAATCACTTATGAAGCCATCTGTCCTGGACTTTTCTTTGTTTGGAGGCTTTTGATGACTGATTCAATCTCTGTTGTGTGTATTTTTATCCTTTCCAATTCTTTTTATGCTCACCCAGTGTCTTCTTAATATACTTTATTTCTTCAGCCCTATTTTCCTTCATCTACTTGAATTGATATAGGAGATTTATGTCAATATCTTTGATTATTCATTGCAAATTCTGTGTTTCCTTTGAAGTTTAATTTGTTTTTGACTGGGACACATTTTCCCTTTTTTTTTTTTTTTTTTTTTTTTTTTGCTGTTTTGTTGTTGCTAGTTCTGTTTCCCCCAGCTTCTTTAGCCATGATGGCAAATTCTGGGAGGAATGTCACCCCCAGAGAGGACTTTCCCAAGCCAGTATTCCCCAGCCGAAACCAGCCTAGGGACCCATGAAGGGGGCACAAACTAGCTTCAGAAAGCCTTGGGGAGAGGGTCCAAAAGGGTATCAGAAGCTGCACCTTTCTGGCCTGCCCAGGAGATGGCACACTTCGGCAAACTGTTCCCTGAAGCCCTAAGGAGGTACTGTGTCTTTAAACTTCCCCCTGTTGGGGGCAGGATTGAAACAATGGACTCTGTGGTCCATGTCAGTGGCAGGGGGTGTGGAGAGGGCCTGAATCAGCCTCTCAGAGCTGGGACACAATGATCCAAATTTGCTGTTCAAAAGCTGTGTTCAATGCTCAGCCATGTCCCAACCCATTCTTGGGGAATAGGACTTCCACCTCCTTCTCTGTCCACAGCAGCCAGCCAGGGACCAGACTCTGAGGCAGCCCACCTCAAGAGTGGGGGAATGGGTGCTAGCAGCAGCTACAGAGTGAGGTACTCATAGTACTTTACTGCAGTTTCTCAACCTCTTCCTCGTGCTCATCCTTGGTTGCTGCCAGTGCTTCCCTGGACTCTGGAGCCCCAGAAGAGTTGTTTCAGATAGTTGCCCCCTATCTACTAGCTGTTTTTGAAGGAAGAGTGAGTCCTGGAACTTCCTACTCTGTCATCTTCCCCAGAAGTTCTCCTCTCTCCTTATGATGCTTTAGAGATTACAATATCAATGGAATATACTCTATTCATTAATAGAGTAATACTGTAAAAAAAATTAAGCCAATATAGTGTTTCTCAACAGAATAATTGAAGATTCCCCAGGCTCACCTAGGATGTAGAATTTCATGTTATATGCCTCAAGTAAATTCATTTTTATATATACTTAAAAATAGTGTTTTCCTGAAAAACTTAATAGCCCGATGATTAGAAAATAAAATGGCAATTTGGCAATGTGTATCATGGACCTTAAAAAGGTTTATAGCAAGTAGTCCCATTTCTAGAAATTTATTCTAATTAAATAATAATAATTCAACAAATATTTAAGTAGTTGTGATGGTTAGGTTCATGTGCCAACTTGGCCAGGCACTGGTGTCCAGGTTTCTGGTCAAGCAAGCACTGGCCTGTTACTCTTAGGACATCTGTGGCTGATTTATTGAATCATCAGTCAATTGACTGCAGCTGTGACTGATTATATCAATAAAGGGCATGTCTTTCACAATGAGAGAATTAAATCAGCTGGATTTAATCCAATCAGTTTGAAGACTTTTAAGGAAGAGACAGAGAGGACCTTCATTTCTTTGACTAGCCAGTGAAGTGTTTCCTAAGGAAACACTGCCTGAGGAGTTCATCAAACACCTTCATAGGAGTTACCAGTTTGCTGCCTGCTCTATGGAATTTGGACTCATGCATCCCCACAGTTGTGTGAGACACTTATAAATCTTAAATTCATAAATATCTCTTGTTGATTCTGTTTCCCTAGAGAACCCTAACTAATACAAGTTGGTACCAGAAGTGGTTTTTGAGAAATAGAATCTTCAAATGGGCTTTTAAAATTGGTTTTCTACTCTGATTAGATTCAAAGGCACTAATGACTCCATTTCCAATAATAATGACAGCACTAACAGTCCATGGTATGAGTTGGCAATGGAGATATGTAAAGTGTCACCATTATTTCCTGTGGCTGCAGACTTGAGATTTCTGAAAACCAGACCCAGAGTCTCATTGAGCAAGTAGCAGATTTACAATGTAAACTAAAATCTCAACCTCGCAGGGTGTCTGCTGTTAAAGTAAAGGCATTGATTGGAAAAGAAAGGGATCCTGAAACTTGGGATGGGGACACAGGCATTGATAATAATGGCAGTAAGGACATTGGAACCCTGGATTCTGTTGAGTCTTTGTTAGATATGCCTGTAGTGGTCTGCCCTGAGGAAATAGTCCCCCATCTCCAGTCTGTTTTGAGGAGACAGCTACCCAACCTCCAGCCTGCTTTGAGGAAACATTTCCCAATCTCCAGTCTGCCCTGAGGAGCCTACCATCCAACCTCCACCTAAAGAGAATAATCCTTCAGTGTCTGCTAAACCTGGAATCACATCCCCTGAGAAAGCAGCCCTCACTCCTCTGTCTGGAGAGATTAATCCTGTTTCATGAGATGAAGCTGCAACAGAATGCCCTGAGGTAAATGGCTCGAGGGAAACTTCTAACTCTTTTCATGACCCACCCCCACCACCAGTCTTTGCTTCAAGACCTAAAAATAGACTGAAGTCCCAACAGACCCAGAAGGGTGAGGTACAAAGTGTGACCCATGAGGAAGTACACTATGCTCCAAAAGAACTGTATGAGGTTTCCAACTTATACAGACAGAAACCAGGGGAATATGTGTGGGAATGGACATTAAGGGTGTGGGATAATGGTGGAAGGAATATAAAGTTGTATCAGGCTGAATTTACTGATATGGGCCCACTAAAGCAGAGATTCTGCATTCATTGTTGTAGCTTCAGGGGTTAGAAAGGGTGTTAATAGTTTGATTGGGTGGTTGGCTGAAACATGGATCAAAAGGTGACCAGCATTACCTGAGGTTGAAATGCCAGAACTGCCCTGATGTAAAGTAGAGGAGGGGATTCAAAGGCTTAGAGAGATTGGAATGTTAGAGTGGATTTATCATGGAAGACCTACTCACACACCCCTGGAATGTCTAAAGGACATACCTTTTACCTGGACAGTGATGAATAAATTTGTGAGACTGGCTCCATCATCTCTGAAGAGCTCTGTAGTCACCCTTCTCTGTAGGTCAGATATTACTGTAGGAACTGCTGTCACTGAGCTAGAATCCTTAAACACAGTGGGGATAATCAGATCCTGAGTCAGCAGAAACCAAGTGGCTGCAGTTAATCACCACAGGCAAGGTGGGCATGGCTACCACAGGAAAACAGGTTCAAAGCAGCTTGGACCGTATGATCCAGCTGACCCAGTGGTGCTGGAAGTGTCAGTGGCAAATAGAGATGCTGTTTGGAGACTCTGGCAGGCTCCTATAGGAGAATCACAATGCAAGCCCTTAGGATTTTGGAGTAAAACCTTACCATCCTCTGCAGATAACTACTCTCCATTTGAGAAATAGCTTTTGGCCTGCTAATGGGCCTTTGTAGAGACAGAATGCTTAACCATGGGTCACCAAGTTACCATGAGACCTGAGTTACCTATCATGAGCTGGGTGTTGTCCAACCCACCATGCCATAAAGCTGTGTGTGCACAGCAGCACTCCATCATAAAATGGAAATCGTGTATATGAGATAGAGCTCTAGCAGGTCCTGAAGACACAAGTAAATTACATGAGCAAGTGGCCCAAATGTCCATAGCCCCCATTTCTTCCACCTTACAGTCTCTTTCCTAGCCCACAGCTATGGCATCTTGGGGACTTCCTTACAATCAGTTGACTGAGGAAGAGAAAACTCAGGCCTCGTTTACACTGGTTCTGCACCATATGCAGGCACTACAAGAAAGTGGAGAGCTGCAGCACTGTAGCCCCTTTCTGGGATGTCCTTGAAGGACAGTGGTGAGGGGAAATCCTCCCAGTGGGCAAAACTTCAAGCAATACACCTGGTTGTTCACTTTGCTTGGAAGGAGGACTGGCCAGACGTGCATTTGTATACTGATTCCTGGGCTGTTGCTAATGGTTTGGCTGGATGGTCAGGGACTTGGAAGGGACACGATTGGAAAATTGGTGACAAAGAATTCTGCATAAGAGGTATGTTGATAGAACTTTCTGAGTGGTCAAAAAACATGAAGATATTTGTGTCCCATGTGAACGCTCACCAGAGGGTGACTTCAGCAGAAGATTTTAATAATGAAGTGGATACAATGACCCATTTGGTGGATACCCATCAGCCTCTTTCCCCAGCCACTCCTCTCATTGTCCAATGGGCTCATGAACAAAGTGGTCATGGTGGTAGGGATGGTGGTTATGCATGGGCTCAGCAACATGGACTTCCACTCACTGAGACTGACCTGGCCACAGCCACTGCTGAGTGCCCAATCTGCCAGCAGCAGAGACCCACATTCAGTCCCCAATATGGCCCCATTCCATGAGGTGATCAGCCTGCTACCTGCTGGCAGGTTGATTACAATGGGCCACTTCCATCATGGAAGGGGAAGCAATTTGTTCTCACTGGAATAGACACATACTCCGGATATGGGTTTGCCATCCCTGCATGCAATGCTTCTGTCAAAACTACCATCCATAGACATACAGAATGCCTTATCCACCATCATAGTACTCCACACAGCATTGCTTCTGGCCAAGGAACCCACTTCACAGCAAATGAAGTGAGGGAATGGGCACATGCTCATGGAATTCTCTGGTCTTACCATGTTCCTCATCATCCAGAGGCAGCTAGGTTGATCTAACAGTGGAATGGCCTGTTAAAGACTCAATTACAGCACTAACTAGGTGGCAATACCCTGCAGGGCTGGGGCAGTGCTCTCCAGGAGGCTGTGTATGCTCTGAATCAGTATCTACTCTATGGTGCTATTTCTCCCATAGCCAGGATTCACAGATCCAGGAATCAAGAGGTGGAAACAAGAGTGGAACCACTCGCTATCACTCCTAGTGATCCACTAGCAAAATTTTTACTTCCTGTCCCTGAAACCTTAAGCTCTGCTGGTCTACAAATCTTAGTTTCAAAAGGAGGAGTGTTTCCACCAGGAAACACAACAGTAATTCCACTTTGGGCTTCTTATGCCTCTGAATCAACAGGCAAGGAAGGGGATTACTGTACTGGCTGGGGTGATTGATCCTGACTATCGAGGGAAAATAGCCCTGCAACTACACAGTGGAGATAAAGAAGAGTTTTCCTGGAATACAGGAGATCCCCTAGGGCGTCTCTTGGTACTAACATGCCATGTGATTAAAGTCAGTGGAAAACTGCAACAGACCAATCCAGGCAGGACTACCAATGGCCAAGAAACTTCAGGAATGAAGGTTTTGGTCATCCCACCAGGCAAAGAACCACGGCCAGCTGAAGTACTTGTGAGGGTAAAGGGAACATGGAATGGCCAGTGGAAGAAGGTAGCGATAAATATGAACTATGGCCACGTGACCAGTTACAGAAATGCAGACTTTGATGGCATGAATATTTCCTCCTTGTTTTATGAGTATGTTTGTATTGGTCTGTAAAGGAAATATCTTTGTTTTCTTCTCTATTTTTTCCCCTTATCATATGATGTAAGCTGTATTGTTCATTTTGCAGTATTTAAGTTAAAGGAAATCATATTTAAGAGTTAATGTCACCCAAGGACTTGCACCCTATTCTGGAGAGATTTAGTGCATTTCCTGTTGTACGCAGGACAGCTGAGTATTGTTAGGTGAAATATATGTCTGTTATTGTTCTCTACTTAGAGACAAAGTAAGGTGATGTGTATAACTGCCAAGTTGACAAGGGGTGTACTGTGATGGTTAGGTTCACGTGTCAACTTGACCAAGTGATAGTGCCCAGCTGTCTGGTCAAGCAAGCACTGGCCTATTACTGCAAGGATATTTGTGGCTGGTTTATAAACCAGAAGGCTGATTTATTAAATCATCAGTCAATTGACCGCAGCTGTGACTGATTATGTCAACAAAGGGTGTGTCTTCCGCAATGAGAGAATTCAATCAGCTGGATTTAATCAAATCAGTTGAAGATTTTATTATTATTTTATTTTGAAATAAATTCAAACTTACAGGAACAGTTGCAAAAACAATACAAAACCCATACACAGAACTCCAGCATACCCCGACCCCCCTCCCCCAATATCCCGATCCACCCACTTTAACATCCTGTCACACCACCATTTCTTTTTTTCCCTCCCTCCCTACCTATCATCCATCATCTATTGCTCTGTCTTCTGAACATAGGAGAGCAAGCTGCACACATCCTTGAATAGACAATATAATTCACATACACAATTCCCATGAACAAGAACATTCTTTTATGCAATCCCATTAAGCACAGCTAAGAAGTTCAAGGAATTCAACATTGATATAAAGTTTACATTCTATATTTCCTTTTTTTGTTTTTTTTCCTATGTCCCAACTATGTCCCTTTGAGCCTCCTCTCCTCCATCCTCAGATTCCATCCAGGATCATCCTTGGCATTCAATTGTCATTGCCTATTTAGACTGTCTTTTTCTTTCTCTTTTTTTTTTTTTCAATTGTGGAAACATATACACAGATTAAATCTTCCCATTCCAACCCCTCCCTAGCATTCCATTAGTGGGATTAATCACATTTAGAATGTTGTAATGCTATTACATTCCCACCAACCATTATTAGACGTTTCCCTTCACACAGCAACCCTACACTCATTTCTTAACTCCCCATTGCCCCTTCCCCACTTCTCATAACCCATACTCTATTTTTCATCTCTATGGTCATATTCTCTGATAATTTCTTTGTGCTTTCTGTGGGGCTTAAATTTAACCTCTTAAATCTATAACAATCTTTTTTTCTTTGATACCAACTTAACTTCAATAGGACATGTAAACTATGTTCCTATACTCCTCCATTCCCCCACCTTTATGTAGTTCTTGTCAAAAATTACGCATTTTACATTGAGTCCAAACCACTGATTTGTCATTAGAGTTTATGTATTTTATATCCTGTACAAAGTAAATAGTGGAGTTACAAATCAAAACATTGACTTCTATTTGTATTCCATTGTGGTCAGAGATTGTGCTTTGAATATATTCAATTGTTTTTGCTTTTTTTTTTTTTTTTTTTTTTTTTTATTGAGGCTTGTTTTATGTCCCAGCATATGGTCTATTCTGGAGAAAGATCCATGATCACTAGAGAAGAATGTGTGTCCTGGTGATTTGGGATGTAATGTTCTATATATGTCTGTTAAATTTTTCTATATCTCTCTCTCCTTTCCCTGCCCCTCTGCTGGCAGGGCTCCCCCCAGCATCTGAAGCAGGGCAGGTCTCTTATTAGCAAAATCTCTCAGCATTTGTCTGTCTGCAAAAAATTTAAGCTCTCCATCAAATTTGAAGGATAGCCTTGCTGGATAAAGCATTTTTGGCTGGAAATCCTTCTCTCTCAGAATTTTAAACATGTCATGCCACTGCCCTCTTGCCTCCATGGTGGCCACTGAGCAGTCACCACTCAGTCCTACACCATTTCCTTTGTATGTGGTGAACTGCCCCCCTCTTGCTGCTTTCAGAACCTGCTCCCTCCCCCCAGCACTTGACAGTCTGATCAGAACATGTCCTGGAGTGGGTCTACCTGGATTCATTCCACTTGGAGTTCACTGGGCATCCATGCTCCGTGTATTTATATTGTGTAGAAGGCTCAGGAAGTCCCCCTTTACCCCTCTCCTCCCCCCTGAGACACCAATGAGTCCTAAATTTGGACATTCTATTTTATCTATTGTATCCCCGAGATCCACTTCTATTTCTTCGATTTTTTTCCCCATTCTTTCTTCTGTTCCTTCATTTTCCATTCTGTGGTCATTGAGGATGCTGAGTTGTTGCTCAACGTCCTCCAGTCCTGCATTATGAGTACCCAGAGTCTCTTTAATTTGGCCAACAGTTTCTTCCATTTCCACAAGATCCTCCATTCCTTTATTTACTCCTGCAATTTCCTCTGCATGCTCTTCCAGGGTCCTCTCCACATCCTTCACATCCTGTGCCATGCTCTTCCTCATGTCCCCTATGTCTTGTGCCATGCTCTCATTGTTTGATTTCAGGTCTTTGATTAATTGCGCCAAGTACTGTGTCTCCTCCGATCTTTTGATTTGGGTGTTTGGGTCTGGGTCCTTCATGTTGTCTGGTTTAACCATATGCCTTAAGATTTTCTGTTGTTTTTGGCCTCCTGGTATTTGTTTTACTTGATAGGGTTCTTTCTGGGTATAAAAAATACCAATCTCTAATTTGTCAGATCTACAGCTTGGTGACGTATACTTTCTCTAACCAGCCAGCAGATGGCATCCACGAATCACCTATTCCCCTCAAGTCAGTTCTCCCCAACTTTGTCTTTGTGGTGTGTGGGGATCTGATTCTTGTGGGGTTCAATTGGGGCACTAAGTTTGGGTGTGTTGTTGGTGCTGTCTGCCTTGAATATGGGGCATGTGTCTGGGCAGTTAAGGAGGCAAGGCAGCTTTAATAATCAAACCTCCCATGTGTTCCCAGAGATTTAAGGCTGTTACAAGAGTCTAAGCCTTCATTTCAGTCTTGCCACAGATTGTCTCTGCCGCTGACCCACAAGTCCTTGGTATTGGCGTAGGGTCCCTGGGATTTCTGAGTGGATCCCTCTTCCAAGCCACGCCCTTCTAAGACCTCTGCTGAGGGAAGGTTGTGCCACGTCACAAGTGCGCGCCAGCCTCCAGGGAAGCCCTGGGTCACTGGGATGAGCAGGGGCATTCCAAGCCTGCTTTAAAGATAGTTGAATGGGGTGTGTTAATTTCCCCCTTTTTGCACAGCTCCGCCTTCCCAACTCCAGGACAATTAGCTATGGGTGCACTAAAGGCCACTGTCCACAGCCAATATTGTGATGTGTGCACAATGCTGTGGGAAACACTCTTGGCGTGGCTCTGGGCTATGGCTCCATCCCCGGGCAGGAGTGTCTCCAGCCTGCCAGGGAGATGGCTACAAGGGGCGCGGTTTCTTTCTCCTTTTGGCTCCCCTCTGTCCCCCTGGCCCAGAGATAATCAGCAGCAGGTGTGAGAAGGGCTCCAACCCACGGTTTCCCCACACCGCATAGAGGCCACCAAACTTTCAGCTGGCTTACTCACTCATTTCAGAATGCAGACTCCTAGTTTCTCCAAATGCATGGTCCCTGTGGATTTAGTAGACCTTGTCCGGCTGGTGCATCACTGGAACTGGTGTTCTGGGTCACTTTCTGGCTTTTATCTAGTGTTCTTCACAGAGGTGTTTTTTTTGCCCTGTCTCACCTGGCTGCCATCTTAGGTTTTCCCCCAGTTGAATATTTTTAAGGGAGAGACAGAGAGGACCTTCACTTCTGTGGCTAGCCAGCAAAGTGTTTCCTGAGGAGTTCATTGAACATCTTCATCGGAGTTGCCAGTTCTCTGTCTGAGGAGTTCATCAGGTGCCTTCATTGGAGTTGCCAGTTTGCTGCCTGCCCTATGGAACTTGGACTCCTGCATACCCACAGTTGTGTGAGACACTTTTATAAAATCTTATATTCAAAGATATCTCTTATTGATTCTGTTTCCCTAGAGAACCCTAACTAAAAGAGTAGTCAAATGGTCATCTTGATATTATTTTTATGAAAAGAAGTAAGCTACCTGAATATACATGGGGGAAAGGTTAAATGAATTATGGTACCCAATTGTGCCAGTTTGGATATATTATGTCCCCCAAAAAGCCATATTCTTTAATGCAATCTTGTGTGGGCAGATTGATTAAGCTGTTGATTAGGGTGGAAATGTTTGATTAAATTATTTCCATGGAGATGTGGCCATTCAGGGTGGGTCTTAATTAAATCACTGGAGTCCTATATGAGAGCTCACAGACAAAAGGAGCTTAGAGGAGATGAGAGGGACATTTTGGAGAGGAGCTAAGAACTGACACTGACACTGACACTTGGAGATGCTTGAAGACATTGGAGATTGTAGCCCAGAGTTTGCTCCAGAGAAGCTAAGAGAGACAAGCCCAGAGACATTTTGAATAAAGTCATTTTGAAGCATAACTCAGGTGCAAAGGACCAGCAGATGCCAGCCACTTGCCTTCCCAGCTGACAGAGGTGTTCTGGTTGCCATCTTTAGTGAAGGTATCCTCTTGTTGATGCCTTACGTGGACATTTTTATGGCTGTAGAACTGTAAATGTGTAACTGAATAAATCCCCTTTACAAAAGCCAATCCATTTCTGGTATTTTGCATAACAGCATCATTGGCAAACTGGAATACCAGTCATTCCATTTTTAGGAATATACCCAGCAGAAATGAATATATATGTTCTCCAAAGGGCATATACAAAGTGTCCATAAAACACTGTTCACTACTGTCTCAAATTGGAATCTACTCAAATGCCCATCTATAGTGGAATAGATATGTAATTTGTAGTATATACATATAATGGAGTATTATGCATTAAAGAGAATGAACAAACTATTGCCTCAGACAACAACATAGGTGAATTTCAATAACATAAAGTTGAGCAAAAAGAGAAGTCAAATGCAAAAAAGTCATAACTAAAATTAATCATGGAACAGTCATGACATGGGATCTTGTGCAGCAACTAAAATACTTAAAGACATTAAAAAATGCTCATAATTTAAGTAAAAGAAGGTAAGATTCAAACCTGTACATATAATATATGACCCTTATTCTCAAAAAATATATGTATACACTGCTATGAACATAAGGAAAGTGTACAGGGATATGTATGTGTCAGGATCTAAATAAGAACAATATGATAGACTAAAACTAGGATAATTAGAGTAGGTTTTATCCTAAAAAGGGTGGGAAGGGTGTGGGGGAACCACTAGGGATAGAGCAACTATTCCGTATTAGTAGCAATGCAGCTGTTACTACCTCTAGACCTAAAGAGACAAGAGGAAAAGCAGTTATCACAACCCAGGAGAGATTGCCTAGAGGAAGCCTCCCTGAGAGGAGCAGTGACCTTTGATGTGAAGCACAGTCTGGCCATTGCGGTCTCTGTTGTCTCTTCTGGGGGGGGGGGTGGCGGCCGGTTGCTAAATCCTATGCTCTCGGGATTGCTCGGAGGGTACCGGCAGCGGGGGCTCTTTCCCGGAGGCGAGGGCGAGGCGGGGGACTGGGCCCGGTCCCCGGCGGTGGCGTGCAAGGTGTGGAGGGCGGCGAGAAGGAACAGGCGGGACACGTTTCTTTTAGGGTGAGGAAGCCAAGAGAGTTTATTAGGGGAGAGTACAAGCTTATATCGGGCGGTTTAGAGGGCGGGGTAGCTGTAGGGGTTGAAGGCTTGGATTGGTTCTGAGAGGGCGCGGAGGTTGTTTGAAAAGGGGCGGGAGTTGCTCCGGTAACGAAGAGGGTGGAGGGTGCGGGTAAAGCACGGGGGGGGGGGGGGGGGGGGGGGGGGGGGGGGGGGGGTTTCTCCGGCAAGCCCTCCCCAACGGTTGTACTTTGGGGTGAGGAAATGGGGCCTGCATTCGGCTCCACTTTCTCAGGCCCGGGGGGCCGTGGAGGGCGCTACCACCCGTGCCCCACTACCTTTCCTAGGGGCTGATCAGTTCCCCTGGCCCAGGCCCGCCAAGTCGGAACTCGATAACAGTGTCCCGCAGGCCATGGTGAATTCACAAGGAGGAAGACAGAGGAATAGTCTAACTCACTCTTCTCCCTCCCTGCCAGTTGCCTGCTAAATACTCCTCATTAGCCAAACCCAACTAGAAGTCGGAGGCATCACCAGTGTGGTCCATATAAGTCACAACAAAAACTAAGTGTGCATCAAGGCAAGATTTCAACACAAGAGACAAATTCACACATCAGGCTGATTCCTTTGATTTCCTAAGGGAAATGGTACCGAGAGGTGATTGATTTTTTTCTCCATTTATCTTTATATTGTTTTACTGTTACAATATATATACTTTTTTATTTATGAGGAAAAATGTGAGTCAGTGTGTATATGTGTGTGAAGTAGTTTGTGTGTGTCTAAGGGTATGTATGTGAATAAATATGTATGTATGTGAATGAGTGTGTATGAGAGAGAGATGGGAGTGAGTGTGTGAGATTGTATAGGTGGATGTGAGACTGTGTGTATAAGAATTATGTATGCTTGTTTGAGGGTATGTCTGTGAGTGGTGTGTGGAAAGGGATTTGTGTTTTTAAATGCATTTTGTAAGACTGAGAGTGTGTTTATGCGGGAACTGAAGAAATGGAGTGTGTGTGTGTGTGTTAATTTGTAGACAGAAATCTTGCCTTTAAATTGGAGTGACATCTAAATGTTTAATTTTTCATGGAGTTTCATTAATTTCTAAGCATTCAATAACTGAAAATAATTGCTACTGATGTTTGCAAACCAAGGCCCTGATGGTTTTGCATTAATAAATTGGTTAAGCTAATGCAATGTCCCATTTGTATCAAACTGCTTCAGGGAGTTAAAGTGCTTTAGGTTTTCCAAAGACTCAAAGTTTATACATTAAGACATTTAAAGAGATTATCAAAGGATAGAGAAGTTAAGGTAAGTGTTATTTTTTTCTTTTAGTTTTTGTGGTACTTTTAAATTTTAAAAAAATAATGAGCATATTGGGCTTGTATAGTAAGATTTCTGTCCAGTTGATTTCCAAGCAGGTAATCTGAATTCTTTTACTGACACTTCATTTTCTCTGCACTGCCTCATTTCACTAATAATAAAATGTGATATTTTCTCTATCCTAAACTAAATTTGTATAAAATAAACATTTGTGGCAGTAAATGGATGAAATGTTACTCTACATTAAATTTATCCCAATTTTTTTGTTTTCTTAAAGAGACTTGCTATTGTAAACATCAGTTATCTAATTTTGTTACCTGTGGGCTCTGCAGTATCTACATAACGTGAATTAGTTGTTGGACTCATGGGTAACTTGTTTAATTTTGTTCAGATACTGACAAAAACAGTGAATCTGTGCATCATATATCTCCTTTCCACTTGAAATCTCAACTATTAAAATGGAAACAGGACAAACTCTATTACAAATGCAATTTAGTTTGGCTGTACTCAAGACAATCGTGCTTACAGAACACTCACCACTGAACCAGAAAAGAGCACTCAAACCCAGGAATGCCTTTTATTGTCTGACCAGTGCTTCTCTACTTGTCTCCATTGATTTCTTAATAGCACATCTATCATATAGATTCACTTAGAACAGCGTTACGTGGAAACTGCCAGTAAAATGTTGACAGAAACTATTTTAAAAACCAACCATGACATTTTTCTAGGGCAAAAGAAAGGACAACCCGGCTTCTACTCTTCTGTATCAAACCATTGCTGTGATTCAGTGAACACTTTATGTTCCCACTTGAATTTGAGCTCTTCTGAAAGATCACCCCTACCAATCTTGCGGAGATGACGAGCCAGAAGGCGAAGTTTATCTGTGGAAGTTGGGAGTGATTTCTTCCAGAAGCAAAGGAGCTCATGGATCTGCTCTGTGAGACTGTCGGGGTTCTTCAGTTTGATGAGCTGAATGGTGCCGCGGCGCAGGGGGAGGGATGAGCACAGAGATGCAGTGTTTTCCTCCGAGAGCTCCTCTGCCAGCCAGTAGAGCAAGTTATCCCAAAGGGCTTCTGTCAGACACACGTTGGACATTTAGTGTTGGGATCCTTTCTTGGGAGAAGTGCTTATATAGTTCACACCACGTATTTACAGGAAATCTAAGTGCTCTATGGCTTAGACACTGAGCAGTAGAAAGATTTCGGACAACCCAGGTGGACAACTGAGAACCTCTGAAAGCACTTGAGGGTCCCATAATATTGCAGAGGTTTAGAAGTACTTCTCAAATTTTAGCATGTCTGAGAACCCCTGGAGGGTTCCAAAGACTCTGACTGAATAGGACTAGGGTGGGATCAAACATTGGCATTTCTAACAAATTTCCACATGATGTTGATTCCGGGATTCTGGGGACCCCAACCACCCTTTGTATAGTACTGTGTTAAAGGATACTTTTAGGTTCAAAAAGATATTTCACTTAATTAGTACTAATCTGATGCATTAATTGTATCAGCAGCTAAATCCTCACTCACTCCCCAACTATACATCCCTCTTCATATACACATACATACACGTATTCAGACTCACCAAGATCTGCTACCCAAAGAGCAGATCTGTGAAAGATACTTTACACCAACACCAACATTTCCCTGAGCTTCTGGATTATTTAGGCACAAAAACGTCTCCTCTAAATGGATCTGTATGCTCAGCATTCCCTTCCCTTATCCTGTGTCTCTTGACTGCCTCCTAAATCCATAATTCTGTCTTCCTTTTGTTGTGTTTGTTGTTACGGTTATTACTGTTTTTGTTGTGTGATTCACATACATCACTCTCAGTACAACTTCTGTCAGCCCTCTGGCCTCTCTGTAAGGACTGTCACCATCACAGTCACTCCCCCTGCTTTCATCCTCACCTCTGCACCAGGTACCACGGCCTAGTGTAAGCAAAAAAGTCTACAGCCATCACCATTTACTCAACTATTCCGTTCATCTACTTACTCCCATAAATTGAACTCTGGTTTTATACCATAAAGTTACCTTTCTAGGAAAGCTACTCATCAAAATGGCCTAATGCATCCACCGTCACTTTCAAACTAACATTCTGCTACTATAATATAATAGGCCTTCTTACACCCACCCACATCATCGATCTCCTGCTATCAGCAAGTAACACCTTTGGCATCCTTGTTGATAATTATTCACACTCCTGACCACATGGTTCCTTAATCTTGTCTAAGCCAATGACCTTTCTCTTGACTCCATATTAGAAACACTTTCATGGCCAACCCTCACATTTCATCAACCGGAACTATTTTGCCTCCAGTTATCTAGTTTTGTTACCTGTGGGCTCTGCAGTATCTACATAATATGAATTAGTTGTTGGACTCATGGGTAACTTGTGTAATTTTGTTCAGATAACAACAAAAACATGCCAAAGATGTTACTTGCTGACAGCAGGAGATCGATGATGGGGGTGGGTGGAGGAAGGCCTATTATGTTGTAGCAGCAGAATGTTAGTTTGAAAGTGACAGGGGAGAGTAGGATGCATCAGGCCATTTTGTTGAGTAGTTTTCCTAGAAAGGTAACTTTGCGGCATAAAACCAGAGTTCAATTTATGGGAGTAAGTAGATGAGAAGTACTTAGCCTTCCACTGCTTCTCTTCTTTTGCTTCTGCTTAGTATGCTCTCTGCCCCCACCATTAATACAGCTATCCTTTGATGTCCCCCAGTCATTCAATCATCCCTACAGGGTCTTACAAACCTCTGTACGTTCACTGATGTTAATGATCAGATCAGCTATGTGAAGGACGGTTTTGCTTCTTCTTAAACTATGTTGTTACCTTTATTTTTCATTATTCTCAATTTGTCAATCCCTAATCCTGCTTTTCTCATACTGCATTCAATTTCTGTACTGCCCAGAATTATGAAATTACACTGAATGTGATCAACAAACATTTATGCTATTTTACATCATTTAAGCCCTTAGCATCTTACAAATCCATTAAAAAATATTTTTTCTGAACTCTATTTACATTTTTTTCCATAGCAATGACCCCCAAATTTTCTACCACCATTAAACTCCAATCCCACTCTCATCCTGTTTCCCTCAGCCGATGTCTGTTCCTTCTACTGTCTCATATCCTCATTTCTATTTCAAAATCACTTTCTTAAGTGTTTGCTGGATTCTGTCTCCTCCCACATCCTCCACAGTGTTTTTCATCAAATATTTTCCTTTCATGCCTGCTCCTTAATCTCTTCAATTTAAGTTCTTTCCATGATTCTTACCTCTCAGGTCTCCCCTTTCCTTGCTGCTGCTACTTTTTCAAGCTATTGTTCTCTCATTTTCCTTTCACCATAAAACCTCATAATGTACAGAAGTAACAATTGATATCTCAATTTGTTTACTATCAACTCACTGCTAAAATGCTTACATCGGGGATTCTATGCCCTTCCTAAAACTCTATTGAAGTCTGTCTTTCAAATATTCCTGGAGATCTCCTTATTACTGCTTATAGCAACAAACTGCATCTTCTCTGACATCCAGGAAGCATTTTTCTCCTTTTACTGGGTTCCATGATGCTACCTCACCTGGCTCCCCTCTTCTGTCTCTTGCTGCATGCCTCTTTCTCCTTCACTAATCTCCTGATGCCTCTGAATTACATGCATGTTCCTAGGCTTCTTCTATTTCTGTCCCTTCTCTTCAAGAGTTAAAAAAACTCTTACCACCTTATATAACTATAACACTATATGAAATAGTCCTAATTCTACTACATCTTCATCTTTGGCTGTTTTCCCAAAACCTAGCACAGCATTTGCAATATTCATCCTCTAATTATCTTTACCAGTGTATGCCACAGCCAATTTAGACTCCATATTTCTAAAGTTGAAATCATCAATTCTGGCTTTTCTTTCTCTCTACCCGATCCCTCACTATATTCACTTTCTTACTCAATGTGACCACCCAGTTGAGTAAGCTAAAACACATAATATTATTCAAGATTCCTCAAGGCCTATTTCTTGTATCCCATTCTCAAATTCTATTGGCCCTAACTCTAAATATCTCTCAGATGTTTCCACCACATTCCAGCCTTACTGAATCAATCTTAATCATATCCTGCTTATCTCTTTTCTGGAGTTTTGAAGGAACCAGGGTTCAAACAAGTATCCCTGCTACTAAGTTTGCCCCCATTTTAGTCCACATTCCACCTGACAAATAGAAGTTTTGAGGACCTAATCTGATCTTGTCAGTCCCTCTTAATAAATTTGTCAAAACTCTTTAACTTGGTATTTAAAACTTTTCATAGGTTTATCCTGCTCAGAATGTCTAATTTCATCTACCTAAGTAGGTCTGATGGCATTGGTCATGCACTAGGACTCCCATATGGGCCACTATCTCCCAACCCGAGTTTCTGGACCCTTCAAATACCATGTAGCTGTACCAACCTAGGGCTTTCTGGCACACCTGGAAGGACTATTATACCATTGCACTCTCTGATGGCTGTTGTCAAAATTAATAATAATGCTCTAATTTGAACATCAAATTCTTCAAAAGTTAACACCATTACTAAACATGCTGGACTTTTCTTTTTTGCTGTTTCTCTCTTTTTATTCCCCCATATCAACTGCTCTTTTTTGAAAATGGTTTTATTGTCCCCATGAAGGTGTATAATTCTAGGTTTTGTTCCTATCCTACTCATTTCTAATGTATTTCAGTAAAGCCTATGCTTATTCTGTGCAAATCTGCAAAGGCCACAACTGAATGTAATTCTGCACCATCAGTGGGGTCCTGACACGTAGGAACAGAAGGCACAATTCACTGATGCCTTTTGAGGATCAGTTAGTATGTATATGTAAACCATCTCCTTCATAACTATTATCACCAAAATGAATTGTTTCAAGCACTAAAATAGCTGACAAATTCTACCGTAAAATCTGCATCACTGCTATAATTGAATTATTCATAACAACCAAATATTAAATGTTTCCTTTGTGATTCATACTAATATACCTTTATTTAAAAATCTATTAACCTCAAATGTTGGTTTGAAGTGACCATAATATAAGATTTACAACATAACATTCAGCATTCCAGAACAAACTGTAGTTGTCTATAAAACTAAATTACTAGTTATGCGAGTAAAATGATGCTTAGTACGTCTTATATTTCTTGTAGATTTAACACAGCTTTAATTACATCCTCACTCAAGGATGTTATTTTGGTTTATATGTATGTGGTTTCCTAAGGAAAATTTATTTATTAGGTGTAATTGATTCTTTAATTGCAAAACCACTTTCTCTATTTTTTAAGGATATATATATAACATAAGAGGTAAAAAAGCATAACTGTAATGAGGACAGAGCTATTCCTTACCTAGAGGATCTGTAGAAATTCTTTTGGTACTCTGTGGACGGTTGATTAATTTTTCATGCTGTTGGGAAAAAGGGATGCAGAATAAGCAGAAGAAATCATTAATCTGTGAACAACCTACCAATATAAATCCATCTGAACCTCACCTCTATTTTGATAAAGTATTGAATTGCATAGCTTGCAAAATCAGATTGTGTATTTGTGCATGCATGCTCAGCAATTGCTTTCCTAAGATAAGGTAAAGTATATTAATTCAAATCTTTCAACAAATTTAAATTTAAGAATATACATTAAAATATTATTAAATAATTCATAGCACTCACATTAAATATGAACAAATATTTTCCAACTGAAATTTAACATTGTTAAAACTAACATAGAGTAAGTTAATTCTAAGCTACAAGCATAGAATTTTGTAAAACCCATTTTGAGGCAACCTCCTGGCCTCAACACTCAGCACAGTCCTATGAATTGTTAAACAAACTACGGGTACTCAAAACAAAAGTTTTTGTGAATGAATGAATAAATGAATGTGCATACATGAAATTAAAAACAAGTCATTAGACAGATATTATTTTAAAACCAGTATTTCATTAAGAAGTAATCACATATAAAATCATTATTTTCTAAATTTTCTGTAGAATAAGTTTGTTTTTAATTTATATGGGGTAATGAAACAGCACAGGAGTTAAAGTAAAAAAATTCTGGATTTTGATACCACTTCAGCTGTTGAGTAGCACTGTTAGTTTAGGCAGTTTACTTACCTCCTCAGTCTAATCTGTGAAATGTGCTGATTAAAACCCACTTCACACACAAAAAATGTACACATATAGTCATAGCAGCTTTGTTTATAATAGCCCCAAACTGGAAACAAGCAAAATGTCCTTCAGTGTGTGAATAAACAGCCTATGGAACATCAATAAAATGGAATACTACTCAGCAATAAAAAGAATGAAACATCGATACATGCAACAACCTGGATGGATCTCAAGGCATTATGCTGAATGAGAAAATCCAGTCTCAAAAGGTCACATACTATATGATTCCATTTATGAAACATTCTCATAAGTACAAAAGCATAAAGATGGAGAACAGACTAGTGGTTACCAGGGCTTAGGGGTGGTGGTGGTGATACAGTGTAACTATAAAGGGGTAATGTGAGGCAGATCTTTGTGGTGATGGAATCGTTCTGCGTTTTGATTGTGGTAGTTACACAAATATACACATGTAATAAAATGGCATAGAATTATATACATACATTGTACCAATGTGAGCTTCCTGGTTTTGATACTCTAGTTAAGTTGGATGTAAGTAAGTTAACCATTGAAGAAACTGAACAGGGGTACATGGGACTTCTTTGAGCAATCTTTGTAACTTTCTGTGAATCTATAGTTATTTTAAAATAAAAAGTTTAAACAAAACTTGTTAGAGCTATGATAGGAGGATGATGCAAAAAATCTGTATCTTACAGCTTAACTCAGTGATTGAAAATAACAACTAAATACAAGTTGATTGAATCTGAGTATCATACTGTGTATGCATTCTTGCCATAGACATTACTTAAACATGGAGGTGTATAAAACTTGCTACATGTGAGTCAATTAAGAAACAACATAAATTCAAGTATTTATACTGTAGCACTACAAAATAAGTGCATAGAATTTTTTGAAACATCAGATATGTGCTTGAACTCCTCAAACAGATTGAGAAAAAATATCAATTTAAATGGTGGAGTAGATTCCATCTATCATTCTTTCAAACAGGCATATGGTCTGAACTGCGACAAGACATGCATTGATTTTTTTTCTTTTATTCATATAAATCATTTTTACCTCTCAGTCATCTCTTTCTCATGGGTATCTCATAGAATCTTGATGTAATGAGTGTGATTCTAGTGTTTAAACATATGTATTTTTCCACACATATGAAAATTCAAGCCAAGTACTTTGGTGCACTACTATAGAAGCCGTAGATTATGGCAGCACAGGAGATCCCTGGCTCTGCTAGGTTTCTAGACACTGTGTTGGTTTCCCACATTGCCGCTTCCTCAGGGATTTTCAATTCTCATTTTGTCTGTGCAATATTTTTGCTTGCACACTACCTTTTAGCATCATGTGTTATCTTAGTTTGCCATGATTGCTATACCAAAGTACCACAGACAGTTTGGCTTAACAACGGGAAGTTATTATCTCACAGTTCAGGAGACTGGAAGTCCAAAATCAATGTATTGGTTGAGCCATGCTTCCTCTGAAGTCTATAGGGTTCCGGTGATTTCTTGCAGGCAATGCATAATATAGCAATCCTGGCTCTGTCACATGACTCTCCCTGTGTCTCTCTGTCATGCTCCTTATAAGGGCAACAGTCATATTGGATTAGGGCTCACCCTAATCCGATTTGGCCTCATCTTAACAGATAACATCTTCAAAGATCCTATATATAAATGAGTTCTCATCCACAGCACTGGGAGTTAGGACTTGAACATGTACTTTTGCAGGACACAGTTCAATCCATAACAGCGGTGCCCAAGGTCAGCCCTAAACTATAAAGAAAAGCCTCCACTGCCCTTATATAATTTTCCCTCTTTCCAATTCTAAGTACCCATCTGTGGGCCCCAGGTTCCTTCCTTAATAGGGCTGGCTCTAATTTTTCCATACTTTTCTCTCTTCTCCCAATCAGAACTTGCCTTTCTGTTAGATCTTGTGATTCTGCTATTTGCTATAATTAGGATTGTTACCCCTCTCAGGTAATCTGTATTTATGTTAATATTCTATTAGCATAATTTTATGAATAAAATTTCTTAAATGTTACTGCTCAGGGAGTTCTTGGGCAAATCTAACCTGGCCCTCAAGTTCTTTATAATCTGTTTCCCCGGCACACATCTATTTTGTACAAGACAATAGTGGGGACTTTTATGCCTATCATCACTGTAAACCTCTCAAGGGCACCTGTATAAAAATAAACAACTCAGGTATGTTCATACGTGTCTTATTCATGCCCAGGTCTCATCTACTTGGAAGTAGTTGAAAAATTCAAATCAATGGCAGTCACTTACACCTGAAAGGGACATGGGTGTTTTGAGTTTTACAGGCCACTCTTGTTAGTACTCCTATAATTACTAACTATTCTCACCTTTTACCTAAATACAACCCCTGGATTCTTAAAACTAAGCAAAACATTGTTTTAGTTGAGCTCATACATGTGGCAGATTGATCTTGTGTGTGCAGCGCAAAAGACTGAATTTGAGCACATTCATTAGATTACACAATGTGATTCCTCAATGGGTCTATTCACCACTCCAAGAACCAACCATAATCAGTCTTGCCTCTACTTGTTAGCCTGTAATCCCTTTGAGGGCCAAGAAGGTATCTTGTTCCTGTGTATATTCTTGTTCATGAAGCTTGACATGGTATTGTACACATAGAACTATCAAAAAAAAAAAAAGTTTAATTTATGTGAAGATATTTTCTCTTGACTTGAATGATCTTCCCTTCAAATGCTACCATATTTTCCAGCACGGGCAAATTTCTCCTCTTTTATCAACTACACTAGTTCAGTTTCTTATTTGCAAATGTATGCACTAAAATACAATTTATCTCCTAACATAATATTGTTTTATATTGTTATTAATTCCATTCATGTGTGGCCATTTTTCCTCCCCAGTTAGGCTTTCATAATTGCCTTGTATACTTTTCTGTATCATCCTTCATATCGGTACTTATATTTACCACATAACCACATGGGACACTCAATAAATACTTGATATCCATCGGGAGCCTCAGCAGACAATTATGAGGCTTGCTATTCACCATAAATTTAAAGTCTACAGTTTCAGCTGCTCCACCTGGGATGTTCAGCAATGTTTTTATGACTCCCTGAGGATTTCATCCACCTAACCCTTCAGAAGGTGTTTCAGATTTTTACCACTGTTCACAAGACCCCTACTGAACCCTTGCTCACTTCTTTCTCATCAAGCAGTTCTATTTTCTACTCACTGAGAAAATAAAGTGGTGGTTCCCAAGCATTACTGTTCCTGAAATAAACCTTGAGAAAAAGGCACAAAAATAAGTTCACCCCTTGATTCAAATGGTTTCAGATAAGGCCACATTTGTAACAAACACACTGAGTGATTCTGCTGCTGTGGCGTGGAGAAGAGAAACACCATCAAGTAGGACCTACTGGAATTAACAACTTGTACTCCTACAAATGTATCCCAGTGAAGGCAAGAAAGAATAAATAAAATATCTTTATCCAAAAAGTGATGAATATTTCCAGTGTCATGTCAGGACAATAATTGAAATTCTGATTGCTTCTTACCCAGCTAATACTGTAAGGATATAGTAATAATAATAATTATCATAAATCACCTCACAGGTGTCACACAGGTGACCTAGCTCTGGTGCCCACCTCCTTATGCAGAAACTCCAACTTCTGGCCAAGTTCCCTCCTGGATATAGTCTCTTCAGATTCACACTGTTGCACCAGATGCCTCACACCACTGAGCTGGGCAATGCTGCTCTCGACACTTCTATGGGCACAAGAGTTGCCCTCCCTGTGGCTACCACCAAGTGGTAAAACATTATGGTTTCTACCAAGGTTGCCCTTTTGCACTGAGCTATCACATAAACAGAGTTTTTTGACATCAATGATTACCACTGATTTATTCTTCTCTTCCCTGTCCACCACTCTGCTGGGACCTACCAGAGGTGGTACCACCCTAACCTGCACCGTCTGGGCCACTGTCTCTCCTACCCCCTCCCTACAAAGCAATTCTCCTTTGGTGGCCACTGATGGCCACCCTAAGCCCTTCTGGTGTGTGAGCTGTGTGGTAAAATGTGATAGAATGAAGGAAGTGGCTCTCTACCTCTCAATTTACATGTTATTAGACTATTATTAACTGTAGCCCGATCTGTAACAGAGCTCAATGAAATGGGTATTCCAGTTTTTAAATATACCCTTTCCGCTAGGACATAGTCACATACCCAAGGGGCTAATCTGGGAGACAGATTTCACTGATAGCTTCAGAATTCTACCCCAAATACCTACTGCTTCTGGTAACTAGAACTTTAAACATATATATGTTATGTATTTAACACATATGTTTAAAATATAAATATTTTATTATTTAGTGTGGAATTGTACATAATTATATTTATTAAATATATAATGTATGATTTTATATTGTGTGTGTATATATATACATTTATACATATATATACACACACACATATATATATACATATTAGGAAAACCACCCTGTCTGATCCCCCTGAAAACAAAAATAGGTCAAGTCATATTTCATATATTCAATTATGTCTGAGACCCATCAGTAGACACAGGTTAATTTCTTACTCCTGGAAGTACCTCAACTTCCACGCAAATAGCCTTCTAGGCTGGTGCACCCTCTGCATCCATTTATTATAGGCATGTCTGAAGCTCCTGGAATTGAGCTGCTTCAGAGATACTTACAAAGTGCTTTCTTCTTGGTTATCTCACCTGAGTTTCACAAAAACACTGTGAGGACAAGGGAACAGTTCTTAGTGTTTCTATTTATGATGGGTGTTAATATCAAGGCTCAAGAGTGGTTAGGTCTCCTGGCTAAGACAAAAGAGTAGGAGAGGGAGCAGGAGATTGAGCCCAGCTGTGATTAAATCCAAATCTGATACTTTCCTAATACCATACTGATTGAGCATGTGGGCTTTCAGGTAAGACTGCCTGGGTTTAAACCCCACTCTGTCAATTGCTTACTCTTGAATCAATTTATGCCTTAGTTTCCTCATTTTTAAAATGACTACCATTATACCATATATTTCCTAAGATTGTTATAATCTTTATATGAAAGATTTTATATAAAATCTTTCATATAAAGTTTGTGCACATAGTAGGAGTACAATAAAAGTCACCTAATTGTTTTCATCACACAAGTCTTGATAGAATTGCAGTTCTCATTTTGCATGCAGACAGGCCTTCTACATCTCTCAAATTCTAACATATAGATGATTGTCCAAAGATCCATCTATAATGAAAGCTAATCCTGTAAGTATAGCCTTTATATAGAAAGATATTATCCAAGTGTTGCTGTGATATAACAGCAGTGAAGACGGCACCTCTCCCTGTGCTTTCACAGAAGAGCTGTGGCCATCTAGTCTCTCACAGTGTTTTGGCCTAGAGAGAAACTCGAAGTTTCAAACTGGGTCAGGATTCGCCCTGTTTATAATCTGCTTCCAGGGAGCTTAGGCTAGTGCTGCAGTTAACTAAGTGAAGCTCTCTGTAGAAATACATGCGGGAAAAATAGAGTGAAAAACAATGCAGTGGAAACAGTTGCCATTGTGGGTTGATGTTAGGATTGATTCGTTTGGTGATATTATGTCATCGTTGTGTCCTTCCAGCCTAAAATAATGAACATGGGTCAAATTAGGGAGTACAGCAAAGATTTTGACATGAAATTCCTCCAGAGCTGACAACTGTATCTCCTAAAACCTAATATGAAAGATAGACGAGAAGAATGCCAGAAAAAGCATAAATCCTTCCCACTGTTTCACAGACATTTTGAGTACTATTTGAAAACAATAAAATAAAATGATGATATCTTTGAATCCTAGAGCAATATCCTTTTTTATATTGTACTTGTTCACAAATCTCAAGAGAATTCACAATATTATCATTTCCATTTGGCAGATGTAGAAATAGTGAGTGGTAGAGTTTGTCCTCTTTAATTTTTATTTCTTTCCAGTTCTTGGGGTCTCTTCTACAGAAACAGTTTTGTAAAAGTAACATGCAAAGGACTTTCTGATACTTGACAGGTGTTCTAGTTTGCTAACGCTGCCGGGATGCAAAACACCAGAAATGGATTGGCTTTTATAAAGGGGGTTTATTTGGTTACACAGTTACAATCCTAAGGCCATAAAGTGTCCAAGGTAATACATCAACAATCAGGTACCTTCACTGGAGGATGGCCAATGGAATCCGGAAAAACCTCTGTTAGCTGGGAAGGCACATGGCTCACATCTGCTCCAAGTTCTGGTTTCAAAATGGCTTTCTCCCAGGACATTCCTCTCTAGGCCACAGCTCCTCCTCAAAATGTCACTCTCAGTTGTTCTTGGGGTATTTGTCCTCTCTTAGCTTCTCCAGAGCAAGAGTCTGCTTTCAATGGCCATCTTCAAAATGTCTCTGTAAGCTGAAGTTCCTCTCTCAGTTCCAGTGTGTTCTTCAAAGTGTCCCTCTTGGCTGTAGCAAGCTTGCTCCTTCCGTCTGAGCTTATATAGTGCTCCAGTGAACTAATCAAGGCCCATGCTGAATGGGCGGGGCCGCACCTCCATGGAAATTATCCAATGAGAGTCATCACCCGCAGTTGGGTGGGGAGCATCTCCATGGAAACACTCAAAGAATTGCAATCTAATCAACACTGATACCTCTGCCCACACAAGATTACATCAAAGATAATGGCATTTTGGGGGACATAATACATTCAAACCAGCATAACAGGCAATCTAATGTGGATGCCACATGGCATTTATAGCAATACAACCAACAAAAGAAAATGCCATGCTGGTGTTATTTTTTATCATTTACCCTAAGACAATTATCCATGAAGAAATTTTCACAGGTAATTTTTACAATATCTTGTAGCAACAATTCCTCCACCAAGACTGAACCACTGCATCCCTTCTGTTCCCACACACTTATTGTAGATTTTTCCAGTAAATAGGTAATTTATTTTGTAATCAGAAAATTTAGAAACCAGTGTGATATTAATAACAATAGAACAAGGAGGTATTTTTATCTGTATCTTTAGCATGGATTTTAACAGAAGCATTTAAGTTATCATAACTAAGTACCATTTTTCACTGCTTACGCTATGTTAATTTTGCATAGAGAACTCTTCACATAAGTAATTATTGTTATTTGTTTAACTTGAGTTGATTTATTGCATCATAATTCTTCTCAAACTTTATAATGTATGGCTCATATAGAATTTTAATGACTTTAAATCGTAAACAAATTAAATAGCATATTGATCTAAGAAGTAATCTGGTATAAAAGATTAATGTTAATATAACAAGTGTGCTGCAGTTATGAGCCCAACATAACCATAACTCAGGTAAGAGTTTTATCAGTGTCTAAGTGAGGACTTACACATGTGAGGATCTGTACTTAAACATGTACCATATTATTTTATTCCAAATCCATAATATGGCTTGAAACAATTATTGTCATCCCTCTTTTACTTGGGTAACATAGCTAGTATGTGACAAAACTCATCTGGAAACCCAGATCTGTCTAAAGCTCTGACTAAAACAATGCTGTGGTTTGGAGCTATGTACCCCAGAAAAACATGTTCTTAAATTTAATTCATTCCTTTGGGTGTGACCTCCTTGTAAGTAGGACTTTTTGATGAGATTACCTCAGTTAAGATGTGGCTCACCTCAGTCAGGACGGGCTTAATCCTACAACTGGAGACCTTTATAAATGGGATGAATACATAAAGAGAGAGAAAGCCACAGAGGGAGGAGCCAGAAGCTAAACATCAATAGAACCTGAAAGAGAAGAGAGGGAGAGACCAGGGAACACCGCCATGTGCTTTGCCAAGTGACAGAGGAGGCTAAGACCAAGAATCACCATTAGCCAGCCCCGGAAAACCAGCCATCAGGAAGCAAGCAGTGCCTTGATGAAGCCTTGATTTGGACTTCTCCTATCTCAAAAGTTTGAGCCAATAAATTCTCATTGTTTAAGCCATCCCATTGCAAGGTATTTGCTTTCGCAATGAGGAAACTAAAGCAAACAATGAATAATATTGCCTCTAAATAATATTGGCTTCCATTTTTTATTAATTACAATGTGCCAGTAATTACAGTAAGAACTTAAAGTATGTTACTTTATTACATCACCTATAACTTTGTGAGGTAGTTTTTCTTATGCCTGTTTTACAGATGAGGAAACTGAGGCTTAGAGAAGTAGAATAATTTGGTCAAAAACTTACATACTAATTAATGGATCTAATATTTAATATATGCAAGATTCCAGATCCTTTATTAATAGTTTGTAAATTACAACTTATGTGTAAAGTGAAAGTTCTAATGCTGGACTTTCCACCCAGCTCGTTCCAGTACCTCCTTCACTGTTCCACCATTTATACATATCAAGTTTACTGTTCTGGAATTGGAGGTAGTATTAGATGCAGGTAAAGAGCTCACCCACTAACCTTACTGTTAACCTTGTGAATCTAAGAAAATTATTCCCACTGTGCCTTCATTTACTCATTTATAAAATGGGGATAATAATAGTAATACCTGCTTTGCAGTGCTATTGAAAGGAGATTTTGAGTTATATCATATAAAAACTATTGAGTTATATCATATAAAAACTATTGAGTTATATTATATAAAAATTTAGAACAGGGCATCACATATAATAAGTGCTCAAGATGTTATATTTTATGTAATATTTTAATCTTTAAAATGACTCCTTATGTTTTACCTACATAAATACATTTTTAAAGAAACTTCTGTATTTCAACTGTAAGTGGAAAAACAATTTCACTTGTATATACTGAAGGAAACTTTCAAAATAAACACAAATAAAAATAATGTTATTAAATTCCATTACTTGCCAACGTAAGAGCTGTTCTCTTGCTTGTTCAAAAGGGAGTTTGACAATTGTTAGAGAGATATAAAAACATAAGAACATCCTGAGATCTATTCACAAGCATCACAGAAAGGATTAAAAAGAGAATAACTCTCTCACCATGTGAATGCATTTTGTTTGAGGCTTCTATGTGTATTTGTCCTATAAAAGAATCACCTGCAATTCCAAAATTTGGAAAAAACAGTATAACCAAGCATTGCCTTTTATTTACTGAGAATTGTATCATTTAAACATGTATGGAAAGTATTTTTGTCTTTTCAAACAGTAGAGAAAACATTTGAGGACAGCTAGATGGTAGGTCATCAAGGAAAAAGAGGACTGTGGATGGAACTTATCACCTAAGCCAGAGAAAACTTGAGACCTCATTGTGTTGAAGTGATGGCATCATCTTCCCTTCTCTGAAAATGAGCTAAGAGCTGATGTCACTACACGAATAGGAAAGAGGAACTTATTGGGCTGTTCAGAAGTGACTAAAGCATTTGAAAACAAGATGATGGAGGAAGTCTTCTTCTGCCTCTGGAAATGAAAAATTCCCAATAAAGAGTGAACCCACCATCCAAGCCTATGTCAGCTCGATTGCAAAGCTTAGTTTCAGTAAAAAGTATAACCACTCTTCACAACTGGCTCTTTGAAAGATGTAGATTTGCCAAATACACAGAAGAGAAGAATGATATTTGCTTAGTAGCAAAATGTGGTAGACATAAAATAAGTGTCTTAATTTCCTAGGGTGGTCATAATAAAGTACCACAAAGGAAATTGTCTAACAGTTGCAGTTTTGGAAGATTGAAGCCTGAAATCAAGGTATTAGCAGGGCCAGGCTCCCTCTGACACTGCTAGAGGCGAATCCTTCCTTCACTCTTCCTTGCTTCCGGTAGTTTTCCAGCAATCCTTGGTGTTCCTTAGCTTGCAGCTGCAGAACTTCGATCTCTGCCTCCATTATCATATGGTGTTCTTTCATGTTTGCCTGTGTCTGTGTCCAAATTTCCCTCTTCTTGTAAGGATACCAGTCTTATTGGACTAGAGCCACACTAACCCAGTTTGGCTTCATCTTAACTGATCATATCTACAAAGACCCTAGTTCCAAATTAATTCACATTTCATGGGACTGGGGATTAGGACTTGAACATGCCTTTTTTGGAGGACACTTTTCAATCCATATCAGTAAGCAAAGGCTTGACTTGCTCAAGGAATAGAAGGGAGTGGCAAAGCAAAAGGGTTACAAGGAAAGACTTTGAAGTCTGAATCCTGGCATTTCCCTGCCCTTGTTACTTCATGCAATCTGGGGAAAGTTATCTAAACTCTCTTACTAAACTCCAATCAGTAAAACAGAGATGATGGCTCCTACCTCTGAAGTATGCTATGAGGGTAGATTAAAATAACATTTGTAAAAGACCTAGGCTAAACTGAGAGTTCAACAAATGGTGGCAGAGATACACAAACCAAATGAAATGCACAAACCTTGTTTGGACCCTGTTTTTTTTTGTTTGTTTGTTTTTTAAATGAATAAACTATAAAAAAGAAAAATTTCAGTCAGTTGGTGGATACAGAACATGGACTGAGCAGGAGATGATGTTAAAAAAGTGTTGCTAATTTTGTTGGATATAACAATGGCATTGTGGCTTTGTATTGTTTTTGTTTTTTAAAGTGTTTTCCTATTGAGGAAACATACTGATTTACAAATTATGGTATCTATGGTTTTCTTTAAAATACTGTTCAACAAAAATAGAAGGAGTATTAGATGAAACTAGAATGGCAAAAAATAGTAGGTGATGGGTTCATGTAGGTTCATTGTATATTTTCTCCATTTTTGTGTTCATTTGAAAATTTCCTTTTTTTCCACAAGAGTGTCTCTGCTCACCAGAGTGAAAGAGATACTCTTAGGGTGAATATTACTTCTTAAAATAAATAAGTTAAAAGATACCAGCATCAGCCAATATACTGTCATTGTTATCATGGATATTGTTACCATTGCAAGGTCCGTGTAGAACTTCCTGAAGTCTGGGCAGAAATGCTTGGCACACCCAATAAAAGGAAGTGTCTCCATGTAAAAGGTTTGGAGAACAAACCCACAGAGAAGGAAGATTACTGTGGAACAAAAGAGGAACAGAGTCTAGAGCAAGAACAACTGACCCAGAGTGGTCTTATTTGGAGATAAATCTAGAAATTAGGTTTGGAAATGAAATCAGGCTGCTACCAATTTTGGAAGAGAGCAGTGCAGATCCACAGGGTTAGAGGTTTGAGCAGGTTTAAAGCAAATCTTTCTCGGATTTAAATTCATGTCTACTTGTACGCAGCCCGCTTTACATACTGATGCTACGTTATTTTTTTCAATTGTGTCTTAGAAAATTACTCTTTTTAAGTCTTCAATATGACTATGGCTTTATTGAGATGGAGGGATTAAACATCTCTCACCCCTTGAGATACTCAGTCACAAAAGAAGACAGCTTTAGAACCCTGGTGACTAAAGGGATCCAATTCAAGAAATCCCAATTAATCTAATGATCCGAGACAGACAGAAGGAAAAGGGAATCAGGGGTAGCTGCAGATATAATGTGAGCAAGGATCTGCATAATTCAGGAAATATATATGGAATATATATATAGGCCATAGAGAGAAGTTGGCAAAAACAGTCTGAAAGAAATAGATATGATTTCTCAATTAAGCCTTGAGTTTCACTTTTTTTTTTAATCTATTAAATGAGGAAAGCACTAGGTATACTACATGGGATTGCAGCGAGTATTAGGTGACATAATGTATATAAAGTATTTCAATCAGGCCTGGCACTTGGCAAGCACTCAATAAATGTTAATTATTAATATGCTTAAAACTTTGTTCAATCGTCCAAGCAATTCTAGCAAAAGCAAATGCCTTTGGCCCATGAATGCAGCCATGTAGGCGATACTATTGATTTTAAAAGCAGTCTCACAAATCAAAAAAAGATACACAACACTGTTAGAACTTGCATAAACTTTAACCTCCTCTCTATTGTTCTGCTTTTAGATTATAACTGCAACATATTCATCAGGCCTGGCAATGTCTTTCCATCCATAGCATTTTCAAATACAATATTTCTGTAACAAAACAAAAGGTAACTCCAACTTTCTTCCTACCCAAGCTCAAAGATTTTTGTACTTTAGGAAGCTTTCAATTCAATTCTGAGAATAATTCTTTCTAAAAAGTATTCTAACATAATTTTTAAAATTTCCTGAAGGGATTTTCTTCAGTTTATAGAAAGGAGCATGCTTTCCCACAAAAAGACTGATATTAAGGTTGCCAGGGAAGTCCTGGATAGCCATAAACATCTTCCTCCCAGGCCTGGCCACAGTGTGTGAAATCCCCACATGAGTCATTCCTTTCCAGGCATGAAAAGCTTCTGCTAAAGTAAGTGTTATCTGGGAAAAAAGTAAAGCTTTTGTCAGCTATTAAAACTCCACCTCCAATTGCTTTATTAATTTCCCCAGCATGCATTCATTTATTCATTTAATAGTTCAAATAACATTATTAAATACATACTAAATAGTTAACAGAACATTACTGAATGCACACTAGGAGATGGGACCATGAAAATTAATGAACTGTGCTCCCTGCTCTGAAAAACTCAGCCACAGTAGAGTACAAAGGTTGCAATGACCACCAATGGTATCAGACAAACTCAAGGGAGGGCTCTGATCTCTAGCTATTTCTCATCGGGAAATTTATAAAACTTCTCTGAGTCTCAGTTTCTTCAGTCACCCAGCATATTATATGAGTTAATATTTATACAGGCTTTATCATTTATTAGCAAGGAATAACTTAATATTAAAAATATTAAACATAGTTATTATCATTACTATTATTATTATATAAACAAAATTGTAATAGACCATACATTGATATATATTTAAAGAGCTTTGGTTATAGATATAGTGTAGTGTCTACTTCTGCCTGGGAAATTTAAAGGTCTCTTCTAAAGAAGTGATGAGAGCTAAGTGTGAAGTTGAAGCTGTCAGAAGGGCAGCTGTGGAATACGTGGGCAAAGTCTCTGAGGCAAGTAAGACTACAATGTGTTGGAGAAGTGAGAACTTAAGTGGAACTGAAGCCAAAAATGGATGTTGGGGAAATGTAGTATGATATGAAGGCTGTGGGGGATAAGTTTTGGGGTTAGTAAATGGACTTACGTGCCAAGACTTGCACTTTGATTGATAGATATCCAGTGACAATTGAGAAGCTTTAGTAGGAGACAAATGATATTTCTTTTTGGGAAAAACCACCCTGTCAGTTGTGTGAAAGTTAGCCTAGAGAAGAAAAGAGGACCAGTGACAGGACTTCAAGGAGAAAGTAGCAATTATCCATAGTATATGGTAACATTAGGAGGAATAGGTATGAAATAGAAGCTTAAATGACAACTCCAAAGTAAAGTCAACAAAACACTATGTTGTATTATAGGGTAGTAGTTCAAACCAGAGTCTTGGGAGCCAACCTAGGAAGCCTCTTTCTACAAATTGCTTTATTCTTCTATGCTCTCCTACCTCCCAGCCCCAAATACATTCACTTTATCACCAAGCCCTGTTTATCCCAAGTCCTATTCTCTCTCCAACCCTCTTCTCTTCTCTTATGATCTTATCAGGCCATCACCATCTCTTCTGTGGATTGTTTCATCAACCTCTTATTTTACTGTTGCTAAGCTCACCTTTACTAATGCAACCTTATATACTGTCACAGTGATATTATTAATGTAAAATTTGTTCATATCATCCTCTTGGTTAAAATTTTCCAATGGCTTGCCATTCCTTATAGGATAAAATAAATCTAATTATAAATGAACTGTATACCTACTTAAATATTCTCAAATCCAGTCATACTCATTCCAAGAATCCCAGTGGCTAAGGAATTTTAGTTTATTCATTTGCTAATGGTGTCTGGTTCATATCCCACCTCGCACGTGTGCCATATGTACATTTTCTTCATCAAGAGATCAATCACATTCTTTTCACAAATTTCAGCAGCCAGTCCTGCATATAGCAATGTCACAGAAACATTCGGTTGTTCTAAGCAAGGCATTCAAAAGCTTTCCATAAACTTTCCCAACTTATTTCCAATATGATTTTTGCAAATCTTCCACTCAAGCCACAGTGGTCTATTTATCGTCATTTTGTAAAACACATCCCATGATGTGCTACTCACTTCAAATTTCCGCTCATGTCATCCCTCCTATGTGGTACCCATTGTCCCTTTCTCTCTTCCCCTCCAGGTCCTTAATATTCTCTTCATCCTTCTGGCTCTGTGAAGTGTCCCCAAGTCAATTCAGCCCGCAGGGATCATTCCCTTCTCTGAACTGTCCTTGGGCTTACCCTCTTTGCCATTCATTTGTCAATCATCGGTTCCTGCCTGTGATCCTGCTGTATTGCCATATTTGATATTATTTATCTCTTACACTGTTTTATAATTTTTCAAGTGTTTATGCTTATTTCCTGAACTGGATTGTAAAAATCTCCTTAAAAACAAGAACCTTGCCCTTTATTATTATTAATTATTATTATTATTACTACTACTATTATCAGGTCCTACACAGTGCCTCATATGTAATAGGCACTTAATTAGTATTTGTTCACTGACATGTTGACCACAGCAAAAAACTAAAAAACAGTTTGAGTTCATGAGCTAGAAACAGTTTGACTTATTGAATTGAATTTGCTTATTAAACATTACAATTTTAAGAAAATAAATACATAAAGTAACTTCTGTATTTTAATTATTAAATTTTCTAAGACAGAAATATGTGTGTTTCCTTTGTAAAAGAATTATTGAAAATTATATGGCAATGTAGTGCTCAATTCTTGGTTTAGTTATACTGCCCTCAGAGCAGAGAAATCTTCCCTTTTATCAATGAGGGTTAAGGAAGAAGAAAGGGGAAGGATGAGGAAAGAGAGAGGAGGAAGGGGAGCAGGGAAGTAATGAGGAAGAAGGGAGTGGAAAAGTGGGGAAAAGGTAAGGAGAAGGAAGAGAGGAAGAATGCAGATAGGGGAAAATTGATAGGCAAAGTGCTTTCCACAAAAGATTACAGGATTCTGTCTCTGACTCAATCTACTTTCTTCATTTCCCTCCTTTAGCATTTTATGTACAATATAATTAAAAGTAAATTTTTCAGTGTCATATTCAGAACCATGTCTTTGAAGGCCATTTTGATGGCTTAGAGGAAGCTGAGATTGCTGGCATGGAAATCATGTTAAAGAAAACATAAGGAGAGTTAGAATTAAGGCACTATAAAGAGTGACAAGGTTTTTAAAATCTTGCCAGATTTTTAAAAAATTGACATGATTTCTCAACTTATAAATATCTAGTGATTTTCTTCTATAATTGGTGGGGATTGGGGCTATTGGAATTAACTCAAGTGTAAAAAGCATTAAGCTACTGTGAACCACTATTCCTACAAAAAACTGTTTTCCAAATATATGCTTTTCTAATCTGCATTCCTAATGGCTTGTAATAAAGTAGTAAGTTCAATTTCATTTTTGATCACTAATATAATATTACAGTTGAAAAAGTTAGCATTGAAGTTCCTGTGAATGTGAAATACTTAAATAGCTCTGAATCTTCTCATTTGTTTTCAATACTCAAGATTGTTCTTTAGTGTTTCATATTGTTGGAAAAAATTTTCATATAGAAAAGGTCATCGCAAGTGGGACAGGGAGATGGTAATGAAAGTCCAAAGTGGTGAGAAAGCGGTAATTCTGATAAACTGAATCTAGCACGAGCATTTGCGTACTTCCTCCCTTTGACACAGCAAGTTATTTAATGTGGTGAGAAAGTAAGTGTTGAAGCAGTATCATTGTTTATTAGAAATCACATGTCATGAGTTCAGTTAAAAAAAGAAAAAAGGAAGTTCAGGCTAAGCAAAACTTAACTTACGTAAATATTGAGGCTAGGTATTACTGAGAAGCTGCAGCTGAAACAGCCATGAGACCTAGAGCCCTTCTTTCCTTCAAAGCAGAGCCTCTAAACAGGCCAGAAGAGTAAAAGGCAGTCACACCCCAAGGTAGCACAAATGCCCAGTGGCGCAGTAGCCTATGTGTTATGATTTCAGAAGCACAGAAAGGACATTTCACCCCACTTCCTTCCACCCTAAATCTTTGAGAGATTCTTGAAACTTGCCTCATTGCTGTCAAAGTACAAACAGATACACAGTTGAAATGAGTTTGTTTGGACATTTTGAGAAGAGGAAGGAGTTTGACAACTTAGAAAAGATTTAGAGGCAAAGCACTGTTCTTTCAGCCAAACATTTCCATATATTGTGAAATATACAACACCATATTCAAAGCATGTGAAATGTGAAATATCTCCAGGATCCTACCTATCTTTCAGTATCATCATCTTTCTCCACTCCTCATGCACACATTCAGCCATGATGGCCTTCCTTTGAGTCTTTGACTAGAAATTCATTGCCATTTCAGGTTCTCAGGACTTATCACTCACTGTGATGCTCTCTTGACTACACAGGCAATTGGGCTTCTTGCCATTAGTTGGTCCTCAGCCCAGAAGGTATCCCAGGGGGCCTTACCTGGCCATCCCATCCACAAGGGCACACATCCAATTCTGTTTATCATCTGATACTAACTTATTTTACCTCTTGGAATGTCTCACTTTCCTCCTCTCACTCTTTGTATTTAAAATATAAACTCTATTTGTGAATTCCTTCATTCATTCCAAAACATTTATTAAGTTCTTGAACATGTGCCAGGCACTATTCTAAATATTTCAGCAGTGAACAAACCAGACAAAGGTTCCTATCCTCATGGAGCTTATTTTCTGGTCATGGGGTGTGGGCATTCCTACAAAAAGCTTAATAAATGAGGATATATATGTTGGAAGGTAACAATTTATTAGAGGAAAGGAAAAGTTCAGTCAGGGTTAGGAGGATCAGGAATGTCAGCTTGTGGCAGTAGGAACAGATTGCAAGATTAGATAGAATCAATTACCTTCAGGAAGAAGGTGACATTTGAGAAAAGAAGGGAAGGAGATGAAGGTATTATCCCAGCAGGTATCTGATGGAAGAGCATTCCAGGCAGAAGAAATCATTAATACAAAGGCCTAAAGCAGAAGCTTGTGTGACATGTTCATGGAACAGCAAGAAGGTCATCATGGCTGGAGCTGAATAAGTGAGGACAAGAGTAGTGTGGATCCCAAAGAGATGAGGAAGTTCACTGCTTTGGTTTCCTAAAGCTGCCAGAATGCAATATACCAGAAATGGGTTGGCTTTTTCAATGGGGATTTATTAGGTTGCAGATTTACAGTTCTAAGGCCATGAAAATGTCCAAATTAAGGCATCAGGAGGTAGATACCTTTTTTGAGAAAAAGTTGATGGCATCCAGGGTTCCTCTGTCACATGGGAAGGCTCATGGTGGCATCTGCTGTCCCTTCTTCTCCAAGGTTCTGGTCTCAAAATGGCTCTCTCAGTTTCTGTGGGTCCTCCTTGCTTCTCCTGGTACATTTTCTTTCTTAGCTTCTCTATCCTTTCTCCATAATGTCTCTGCCTTTTATCCTCTCATAGAGGACTCCAGCAAGGGAATTAAGACCCACGTTGAATGGGTGGGATCACAACTCCTTGGAAACAACTTAATCAAGTCCCACCCACAATAGACCTGCCCCAAAAGATTGGATTAAAAGAACCTAGGCTTTTCTGGGGTACAAAACAGATCGAAACCAATACATTCCCCCAGAGCCTTTTACTCTGAGTGAAAATAGGAGCTATGGCAGGATTTGGAGTTGTTGCATGAGATGATCCACTAACAGTTTAAAAGACCACTTTGTCCTCTGAGTTGAGAACAGACTCTAGGGAAATAAAGGAGAAATGAGACCACACAGCAGGAATTCTGTCCAGCTTGTTCAGCAAGGGATATCATCAGTACATTGCCTGGCATGTGGGATGCATGTTTGTTGAATAAATGAATTAATGTATGAATGAATGAAATATGGAGGCTGAAGAGTAAGATACACAGAGATCCTCACAAGTATGAAGTAATGGGTGATTCTCATGCCATTAGGAGTCAGGCCTAGCATGTTAAGGTCACACCTTATAATTATGTGTTTGTGAATGTATGTGTGCCAACATCTATTATACTTACATATAAGTAATATTTCCTCCTGCCTTCTAAAGGAAAAGCATTTTGTGTGTGTGTGTGTGTCCTCACACTCTATGCCCAAGACAGAAAGGAAGAGGACAGGCCTACTCCCTAATTGTTTCTTTTTTTTTATTTATTCATTTTATTGAGATATATTCACATACCACGCAGTCATACAAAACAAATCGTACATTCGATTGTTCACAGTACCATTACATAGTTGTGCACTCATCACCAAAATCAATCCCTGACACCTTCATTACCACACACATAAAAATAACAATAATAATAATTAAAGTGAAAAAGAGCAATTAAAGTAAAAAAGAACACTGGGTGCCTTTGTTTGTTTGTTTGTTTCCTTCCCCCATTTTTCTACTCATCCATCCATAAACTAGATAGAGGGGAGTGTGGTCCATAGGGTTTTCCCAATCACATTGTCACCCCTCATAAGCCACATTTTTATATAATTTTCTTCAAGATTCATGGGTTCTGAGTTGTAGTTTGATAGTTTCAGGTATCTACTGCCAGCTACTCCAATTAGTTAGAACCTAAAAAGGGTTGTCTATATTGTGCGTAAGAGTGCCCACCAGAGTGACCTCTCGGCTCCTTTTGGAATCTCTCTGCCACTGAAGCTTATTTCATTTCCTTTCACTTCCCCCTTTAGGTCAGGAAAAGCACTTTTAATTTTAATGAATGCCTTGGCCTAATGTTTAGGACATGCATAAATGTATGTGCAATATAGTGCTCATCAATGCCAAACTTCATATAACAGGGCTACTTCCATACCCTGAAAAATAGCACATTCTAACACTGCTTAGCTGAGGTGGATTTTTTAAATTCTGAGTTTCATTGAAGAAGTCCATTCTCACAAAAATAAAGGTCATGGTTTCAATTCCCACTTAAGTTATGTTCGTTTTTAAAGAGGAAAAAAAGTTTCACAGCCAAAGACTGTTTCTCCACCCCAACCAATGCACTTGTACCAAGAGAGTGAATCTGGAAAGTCCTCTGCTGACTCATCAGGGACATGGTATGCTGGCTGCAGAGTCGTATACAAAAGGCAGCAGATGTTTAAAATGTACTCTTTTTAAACATGCCAATATAATTTAAAGCTTATCAGTTTCAAGGGTGGACAGTTTCAAGGTCTGAGAAATATCGTGTTCATCCATTCATTCATAAATATTTATCAAGCACCAGGCACAGGAAATACATAGGCAGGCAGGACAATGAATGTGCCTGCACAGTCTATTGTATTCATTTTTCTCTACCAGGGTATCACCCCTAAGAAGAGAAAATTTGTTCTTGGGGTGGGGGGAGCAAAAGAAAAGCTTATTCTTTTAATGTATAAATCACAGATACACATAAAGTACACAAAGAGATATACAGTATAACTGTGATATTAAAATTTCATGGTGAGAGGCGATTAAGAATAAAAGGATCCTTAGGAGGACAATAAAAGCAACAAAAAAGGTTGAGAAACATTGGTCTATTGGGAAGAAAATATGGAATTGAGTACAATAAAACATGATAACCACCATAATAGGGAAAGTACCAGATGCTGTGGCAATACATACCAGGAATCTGATTTAGAAGGTGGGGGAGGTCAAGAGAGGATTCCCAGGCAAAGTCAACTTACACAGAGATGTAAGAGATGCCTGGTAGGAATTACTCAGGCAAGTAGCTGGGTACTAGAATTAAGGCAGAGTAAAGAACATATGTCCACGCCCTGGACAGTCACTAACACAGACTTTTATTGAAGCTGTTGGAATTCTCTAAATTATCTCAATTGGTTCATTTGGCTGAATAATTCATGAACTTGGGCCGCTGAATTTGTGTCACATTTTTAGACCATCTGTTTAAAAGTCAATTCTGTCCTCTAAGATAAAGGTCTTTCTTTCCATTGTTTGCCATCATCACAGTAAGGTCCTCACCACCTCCTGCCAGAGAATTCCAATAGCTGCCTTGCTTGTCTCCTTCTCACCACGCCATGGCAGCAGAGCAGCCTAGAGCTCTCAGGAAGTGATGTGTGATATTGAGCTGCCTCAAGAGCAGCCCTGACTGGATCATTCCCCTGCTCAGGGATCTTCAAATTGATCCAAATCAATGCCTTAGCCTGCCAGTTAAGTTTGTACAATCAGGCTCTAAACTACTAATCTGAGGGAATTCTAGTATTTAAGCCAATAGCTCCTAAACTTTTCTCATCTAATGAAATCTATAGGCCTCCTCTCATTCGTCCAGTGCCAGGCACTGTTATAACCACTGAAGACATATTTATAGCCTTAAGCTGGATACACAAGTTCCCTTCACTCTTTGGAGCTTGCTTTCTCAAGGGGCAAAGGCAAACAGCAAATACATGAACAAACAGATAAATCAAACAACTTCAATTAATGATGTAAATTTAAAAAGGGTAATAGATTAGAGAGTGACTTTAGATAAGGAGAGAGGGGGATACCTCTTGGAAAAGGTAATACTTAATCTGAGACCTGAATGATAAAAAAACAGCTTGGAAACTATCCAAGGGAAGAGTGCCCCAAACATAAAGAACAGCTGGTTCAAAGGCCCTAAGATGGACATGAACATACACAGACACAAGAAGGAAAATGGGCATATATTTATATGGCTATATCAAAAGTACGACATTTTCAGTCATTGGTTAAATACACTCTGCCACCCTATACAAACTTCCCAGGAACCCCAGGATCTCCCTGAACCCAGCCCCAGCAAGTAGAAAGCTCATGTTTCTAGGACCATGCTTCTCTGTTCTAAGGACTGGTTTCAATTTGGTCAGTGCCCACGTGCGGGTGACTGAGCTTGTACCTCGACTTACCAGGCCTGGGCCAGGGGACCTGATATCACCCCCTGGGGAGGGTAGTAGGTACGGGCGTGAGTGCCCTCTGCAGCCCCCCCGAGCCTGGGGAGCGAGGTCAGGGCAGCTCCCTCTTCCTCACCCAAAATGTCACGGGCAGGGGAGGCTTGCCGGAGGAAACCGCCTTTCTCCCAACTGCCCTTTCCCCACTTCCTTATCTTACCCACTCACTCCCTGGTGCCAAGGCCACTCCTGCCACCGCCAGCGCGCATGCACCGTGGCCAGAACAACCCCCGCCCCGCTGCAATGGCTCCTGCGTCCTCTCAGAACCAATCCTAGCCCCTCTCCCTTCAGTATTGCCATTTAAGGCTGCTTCACCTCCTTTCCAGCCCTGCCCTTCTTACCAGCCTATATAACCTGTAATCACCCCTGAATAAATCTCTTTGGCGCATACTCCTACTGGATGAAGAGTGTCTTGTCCTTATCGCCGCCCTCCATACCTTGCACGCCTCCCGCCGAGGACCCGGCCAAGTCCTCCGCCTCGCCCTCGCCTCCGGGAAAGAGCCCCCGCCGCCGGTACCCTTTAAGCAGCCCCGAGAGCTGAGGGCTCAGCTACCGGCCGCCACTCCCCCCAGAAGCAGTAACCGCGACCGCAACTGGTGCCCCGTGTGAGGAACGTCTCCACACAACAGTTTGGCAGGTCGCCCGCTCGCCCGGACGCCTCTCCAGCTTCCCGTTTCCTCGCCTGCAAGGTAAGGGCCGCCTCTCCTTCGCCGCTTCCGGAGCCGTGGGAGGTTCACTGCTCCGAAGCCGCTCCTCCCTTCCCCCACGCTCTCTTCGTCCTTTTGTATGCGCACTTCTATGACCCCCGTTCCTCCTAACGCTCTCCCTCTTCCCCTCCATTACTTTGCTGTAGTTCTTTGTATTTTTATTTCCTCATTTGGTGCCGTGTGCCTCTTTGCAACCGCCCCCCCCGACTACTCCCGTTGCCAAAGGGCACTGCTTTCCGCTCTCGCCGTCTCCTTCGGCCTTGCGGCCACAGTTTATCTCATTCTCTCTGCTCGGTAAACAACTCCTCCTCCTCCTCCCCGCCAGCCGGGCCGACCCGGCTCGGGAGCAACCCCCCCTCCTCCCCCCTCAGCTATGGGTAATCGTATATCTACGTGTCAGGCACCTCAAGTTCGTGCTCTAGCGGGTCTCCTAGACACGCATCGCTGTAAAGTGTCTGTCCGGCAGCTGCAGGTGTACTGGGACCTCCTGCTCCCCTTTAACCCATGGCTCACCACTTGCCATCTTTGGGACCCTGTTACTTATGATCGTCTTATTGATCGGGTCACCAACGCCATGGAACATGAGAACAAGCGCTTCCCTCCCGGCTTGCTCCCCACCTTAATAACCATCCGCTCCTGCCTTCAAGGCTCCCTCCCCCCTGATCGAGGCCCCGTTAAATCCAAGGAGGCCCTATCAACCCAGCCAACAGATTCAGATAGCGATACTAATTCAAATCATGACTCGGACACGGAGTCCTTAGTCGAGCAGATTAACAACGCGCTCGAGGTGACTCCCAAAAAGCAAAATAACACTGCGCCACGCCAAGATGGCGAACTTCCTCCTTCTTTTTCCATCGAGGGGAGGAAATGCTCCGGCGATGACATCAGCCCTAAGCTGGGCCGGAAACCGCGTACGCTTTACCCCGCCCTTTCACAGGGCGGAGTTAGTCCACCATCTTATGCCTTGAACCCCGCCCTTTCACAGGGCGGGGCTGATCCACCATCTTGTATCTTAGCCACGCCCACCGCGCCGCCATCTTGCGACGCTTGGGGCCTCCCACTCCCACCTCCCCCTTCGGCGGGCTCCCCCTCGGAGCCGCTACCGGCAGCTCCTCCCACCCTGCCAACTAACAACCCCTGGCTGCCTTCTACACCTCAAGGCAACCCTTGGGGCAACGCTCCCCCTACCCCCACTCCCGCGCCAAACCCTCTGCAAGCGCGTCCTCCTTTCTCTCGTGCCTTTCGCTGCTTTCCTCTTAACCTTGCCCCCACCCCACAGAAACCGTATGACTGGTATCCCATTGACTCAGATACTATCAAGCAGCTTCGCAGGGCCGTCAAGGAGGACGGGTTAGGTAGCCCATACGCTTCCCAAATACTGCAGGATCTCGGCATGGACTATTGCATCCCCCAAGACTGGGCCTCGCTTGCCCGTTCCATTCTTAACCCCGGTCAATTTGTTGACTGGCGTGCTCACTTCCAGGCAGAAGCAGCTCAGCAAGGTGAGCAAGACGCAGCCCTTGGAGTCTATCATCCCCCTGAAGCCTATTTGGGCACTGGAGCATTTCTAAATGCGTCTGCTTATATTAATGTCCCTGCTACCTTCTGGACTGTCCTCAGAGGCATCGCCTTGCGCGCGTTTGCCAACTGCTCTGCCTGTCGGCCTAATAAATTCACCAAGCTCTTCCAGGAGCCGAGTAAGCCTTTCGCCACCTTTGTCTCCAGAGTCGAAGAAACCTGCGCTCAAAAGGTAAGTGATCCCCAGGCCCAATATTACATGTGCCCATCCTCAAATCCTGGAAAATCGTACTGTAATTCCCCCAACAAGTACTACTGTGCATACTGGGGGTGTGAAACATTAGCCACTAATTGGAAGCCTCCTGTTCCTGATCATTACCTTACCCTAAAGTGGGCCCCTACAGGGTGCAAACTCCCTACTGTTAACTGGCTCGGCCAAGAAAGTGAGAAATCCTGCATACATCTTAATCTTACAGTGCAGCTCCCCACTGATCCCTCCTGGTTACTCGGTCAAACTTGGGGCTTCAGAATCTATGAGAAAGGAGCCGACCGAGAATCACTTATTCTAATAAAAAAGGAGGCTGTAAACCAACCAGGCCAAAATACTGCATTAAAAACACCCTCTAGCATAGGTTCCAACCAAGTCATTAACCCCCTTTTTCCACAGCCCTCCAGCCGCACTTCAAGTACAAGCAGCGCATCCGGAGGCCGCACCTCAGCTGCAAACAGCGCATCACCAACCCCACCACCCCAACCTTTTCTGCCCCCTTCTCGTTATTCCTCTCCCCTCCTCAGCCTCATCCAAGCCGCCTTTGCCTCAGTAAACTCCTCCAACCCCAATTTTACCTCATCCTGCTGGCTCTGCCTCTCCACCTCTTCCTCTCTATACGAGCCCGTTGCCTCCAACCTCTCCTTTTCAGAAAGCACAGAAAACAGCCCCTTGGAATGCAATTGGAATACCTCTGCCGTCCCCCTGACCTTTCATTCAGTCTCCTATACGGGAAAGTGCGTCCGCCCTCGCTCCAGTAACTCTCCCGACCTCACTGCCTGTGCCAGCTATTCATCTCCCAGCAGCTCTGCCAAATTTCTCATTCCTCATAACTCCTCCCAATGGCTCTGCTCCTCTACAGGACTTACCCCCTGTCTCAGCACAAATGTCATCAATGAATATAAAGAAACTTGCCTCCTAATTGTCCTTATCCCTAGGGTCTTATACCACAGCGAAGAAGACTTCTTCCTCCGTCTGGAAAAAACTGCGGCTCCTGCCCCACTGCAAAAGCGAGAGCCCATCACCGTCCTTACAATTGCCTCCCTCCTAGGTCTTGCCGGCACTGGCACCGGAATCGCTGCACTAGCCAGTCAAGACTCCGCCCTATCTCACCTCAGGGCGGCTGTTGACGAAGACATTCATCACTTACAAAACGCTATTCACCATCTAAAAAATTCTGTCAATTCCCTCTCTGAGGTAGTACTCCAAAACCGCCGAGGTCTTGACCTTCTCCTCCTCAAAGAAGGAGGCCTCTGCGCCGCCCTAGGAGAAGAGTGCTGTGTTTATGCCAATTCCACAGGTCTCGTCGAGGATAGCCTGAAAAGGGTCCGAGAGGGACTGGAAAAGCGTAAAAGAGATCGTGAAGCCACCAGTTATTGGTCCAGTTTTTTCACTCCCATTCTCCCATACATCCTTCCTTTTCTTGGCCCCTTATTAATAATTATTCTAGCTCTCATCTTAGGACCCTGCCTCATCCGCAAAATTGTCCAGCTTGTAAGGAAACAAACAGATGCCATTTTTTCCTCGTTCGTGCAAATCCAGTATCAGCGACTCACCACCTCTGACGCCCCCCACTCCAAGATAACAGCCAACCCTCCGCGACCTCAACGCCACCGGTCGACTCGCCAACCGCGAGACCCTTCTCAATCACCTGAACATCGCTCTCACCTCGAGTTCCAGCTTCTCTGAACCCCTGAACTTTAAACCCCTCACCTTCACCCAGCCCGCTGCAGCGAAGCCATTGTCAAGCGCCCGGACACCACACCAACACTGAGCTCCAGCCTCGCTGAGCCACCGTCAACCCCTTTTTTCCCTTCCCTGACCTCCCCCTTCCCTCACCCTTAGCGGGCCTCTCCGGTAAAGCCTCTTCCTCTAATTAGAAAAGAAAGGGGAATTGCGGGTGACTGAGCTTGTACCTCGACTTACCAGGCCTGGGCCAGGGGACCTGATATCACCCCCTGGGGAGGGTAGTAGGTACGGGCGTGAGTGCCCTCTGCAGCCCCCCCGAGCCTGGGGAGCGAGGTCAGGGCAGCTCCCTCTTCCTCACCCAAAATGTCACGGGCAGGGGAGGCTTGCCGGAGGAAACCGCCTTTCTCCCAACTGCCCTTTCCCCACTTCCTTATCTTACCCACTCACTCCCTGGTGCCAAGGCCACTCCTGCCACCGCCAGCGCGCATGCACCGTGGCCAGAACAACCCCCGCCCCGCTGCAACGGCTCCTGCGTCCTCTCAGAACCAATCCTAGCCCCTCTCCCTTCAGTATTGCCATTTAAGGCTGCTTCACCTCCTTTCCAGCCCTGCCCTTCTTACCAGCCTATATAACCTGTAATCACCCCTGAATAAATCTCTTTGGCGCATACTCCTACTGGATGAAGAGTGTCTTGTCCTTATCGCCGCCCTCCATACCTTGCACGCCTCCCGCCGAGGACCCGGCCACGTCCTCCGCCTCGCCCTCGCCTCCGGGAAAGAGCCCCCGCCGCCGGTACCCCTTAAGCAGCCCCGAGAGCTGAGGGCTCAGCTACCGGCCGCCCCTCCCCCTAGAAGCAGTAACCGCGACCGCACCCACGTGATATCAATTGTTAAATATTTCTAATATCACCTTTACACTAAAGCATAGTATACATGAAATTGTTTTACTATTGCAAAGGCAAATCTGGAGGCCCTAAAATCTGTCCTTGTATCCTTGACTAATAATCCTTACTTTATTGCTAAAAAAGCAGCAGCACATGGTTATTAAACACGTGGGTTCTGGAAGCATATTTCTTTGTCTTGAACCCTAGGTTTGCCACTTAATTTGCTATGAATAGTTATTGACACATTAGAAATTATTGTAGTTATTATAGGAGTTGTGGATTCCTGCTAAACTGGACACATCTTAAATGTTCTATATCTACTATTTCCATTCAAACTCATTCCATCTCCTCATCCCAACCTGCAATAGTCAGATTCCTATAAACTTATAAAGCTTAGATAACATGTCACAACCACAACGAAATTTCTACTGATTTCAACTTCCAGAAAACTCATTTCCTTCCAGAACAGCCATTAGTCATTGTTTATACTATTGTTTAGTCAGCTACTCTCTTAAGAGGTAGTTTTATGTACCTGTTTTGCACACTCTGCTAAATTATAAATTGCTTTAGAGCAGAGCTGTCCCATAGAAATACAATCTGAGATATGTATGTAATTTAAAATTTTCTAGTAGTCACACACAAAAAAGTAAAAAAAAAAAAAAAAAGGAAAGAAAAACAGGTGAGATTATTCTTAACGTATTTTATTGAACCCAATATAACCAAAATACTATCATTTCACCATGTATTCAATATAAAACCATCACTAATGAGATTTTTTATCCTCTGAATCTTTGAATTCTGGCATGTATTTTACACTTGCAGCACCTCTCTTTTTGGACTGCCCGTATGTCAGCTGATTAATAGCCACATGTAGATGGTGGCTACTCTTAGGGACAACACAGCTTTAGAGTATGTATTATCTTCTATAGCTTTGTATTTATCATAATGCTTAACATAATATATTAACTATGCCAGAAATTAAATAAGTATTTGTTAAATTAATTACTTACTTCACCAATTTATTCATAATCTGTATAAAATCTAACCCCTTGGGAAATACATTTCTGCTCTTCATAACACAAAACATTTTTCAAAAATGGACAAATTATTCTAGCTGTCTTTAAAAATACGAGGCTTGTTCTTTCTCTGGAGTGATCAAATGAATTTTTAGATTATATTCCTCATTAAGAATATGGTTTTGAAGTACTAAGTCCTAACTCACTGAAAGAAATTGTACATGCAGGCATAAAGTTTATTAATTAATTTGACATCTTTGGAAAAACAATTGCACCCTTACTTTCTGAAAAGAGTAAGAATTTAAGAAGAGAGAAATTAACTCACAAAACAAACATGCAGAGTTTGGTATACTCACTAAATAATTCTCACAGAAAATGTTTTAAATTTCCCTCTTCAGAGCACAGTATAGCCTTAAAGTGATGTGCTCTGAAACAATGCTTTTATAAATGATTTCCTAGTTACTCAGATGCACTTACAAAAAATGAATGACTTGATGTCTTCAGTCATTTACAACATACTCTCAGCAACAGATCAATTTGAATTGTTCTTGTTAGAATACCTGATATGAGACAAAATGGAAACCTTAGCATGTATTCTACCACTCTAAAATTTAACATACTCTTTCTTTATCAATTTTATCCCCATCTTTTCAAAAAAAAACCTTATGCATTAATTTGCTTGCATTATGATTGTGGTAGACAATTATGAAGGATTAACAAAATATGGTAATCAGGGAAGTAAAATATCTCACCTTTGGCAAGCTCAATGGTAATCTGCAAATTGGCAACTGACAATGGTTTTCATTAATTACAAGAGATTGATCCAAGTTAAGGACAATCTTTTCTTTAGGTACTTTGTAACCTATAATGGTGCCCTTATAATGAGGGCAGCTATAGTTTCCAAATTCATCCACCTCTTTGAGTTGGAGTTCCAGCCTGGGTTTTCTTTGTAAGTGAAAAATAAGCTTGTAGTCTCTTGCATAATCCTTTCCATTGCCTAAATAAAAATAAAACACATTTGTTACTATTAAGATGCACCACTTTCCCCTAATTATTTGTCTAAATCTAAATAATCATTTAGTTTTTAAAATATAATTAAAACTTTGTTGTGTCATTGTTTCTCCTCAAAACATGACCTGACAAGGCATCAACTGACTGAGACCATGCAGAGTACTAAAAAATTTCTCATCTATAATTGAACTAGGGATTTTCTGGCTGCTCCCAAATGTAACAATCTTTGATTTTCTTTTTCTCTACCATTTTGCTATAACAAATACTCAGCTCTTTCCACATTTGGAAAATTATTTTCACATTTCAAAAACTATCTTTTTCCTTTCCTGGAGCTATTCATATCATATTGCACACTATCATGACCTCATAATAGACATTCTAGATCTGCACTCTATTACATGGTACCTGCTGGAAACATATGGCATTTTAATTTAAATTTTAATTAATTAAAATCAAGTGAAATTAAAATTTCAATTCTTCAGTCACTAGCCACATTTCCAATGCTTAATAGCCACATATGGCTAGTGGCTACCTTATCGGACAGTGCAGCTGTAGAACATTTCCACCATCCCAGACATCGACAGAGCTGTTTAGAACATCCCAGTGGAATAGTTACTAGTTCAGGTTACTGAAATTTCTATGTAAACCTGGTGGATCTCCTCAAAACGATATGTAAAAGTCTTCTCAACTCCCTACTGAAAATATTGAGACTTTTGTGAATATAACCTTTCATTTATGGGGATTTTTACCATGATAATCAGGATATTTTATCTTGTAATTGAAACAGTAAAATAGGCGCTGCTATGTTTCCTAAGGCAATACATGTCTGTATTACACTTTGCAAAATTAAAGGGAAGCTATGTTGTAGCAGTTGAGATAATGTTTTAGTTGTAAAGATCTGTATTCAAATCCAGCCTCTACAGTTTATCGACACTGCAATATTTGTCCAATATTTTCACATCTCTGAACTTCTCCAACACTCAACTTCCTTATCTCTAAAATAGAACAAATAAAACATACATCTTAGATAGCTCAGAGAATGAAATGAGATAATGTGGATAAAATGTTTGGCACAGGGTATCACATAGTCAATGCCCAATACGTGATAGCAAGGAGGAATAAGAAAGTAGCAGAATTCTTCCATAATTTGAATTTCTATGCCCCAAAACAAACCAGTTAAATTTTTTACAAAAATGTCAATATGAAGCTCTTGTATTTCAGTCAAAACTTCTTCTGCTCCTGGAAGCCTTAAAGTTGACTGCCCAGAGCTATTTTTGAACTTGACCCAGTAAAGTAAGAGTTGAAGAGAAATGTAGAAGATGCCATTACCCTTCTCCCTGTTGTGTCTGCTAGAGGAGGGGTTGGTGAATTTGTAATGCACAAGAAGGTATAGGAGTATTTCCCTTGCATAATTCCAAATTCAAGAGACAACTAGACTAATTGAACAAAACAGATTCCTAGGAGACGGATGACTCTGGCAAAGATCAAATAGAAAGAAAGATAAATTCTTTGGCATCATTAAAATTTGATCTAGTAATTAGTACTTCCGGATGACTGGAGTATCATCTGGCAAACTTCTACTTCCATACCACTAGAGTACTCTGAAGAAAAATGTAACTACTTTGGACCCAATGCCACCTAGTAAATTTGTCCTTCCATCCTTTTGAAGACTTTAGACTCCCTACCACTGCAAATTATTCAAGAGGAATAATGATTAGAAGTGAGGCATGGTCAAACGGGTTCCATTTATATCTAAAAGTTATCTACTACTTATTTAAGAGTTAATTTTTTAAAACAAAGATCGATAACACAAACTTCTGAGTCACAGTTATATATGAAATAAGGACAATATTATTGAGGGTTTACTAGCAATGAACAGCATGATCTTAGTGCTATAAATAGAAAGCAACATATATGTTTAAGTTGCAATTTTATTGTTTCAATGACTTAGCACCATGTTTTCAACACCCTTGTCCCAGAAAAAGAGTAGAACCTAAAAAAGACAAGTTGGATAAAGAAATTTTACTTGTCTATATATTTTTTCTGACATTTTTCTCACAAATTTGGCATATTTAAAGGGGAAGTCAATAGTATATAGTCCTTAGCAGTGCCTTACCATAATAGCTGCTTGGTAAATACTTGTCACATTAGGACAGAGTGTATTTCCATTTGGAGAGTTACTAAACGTTGCTTATAGCAAAATATATTCTTCTCAATAATGGGTCATAGTAGGTTGAATTATGCACCCCACAAGTCCATGATGTTCATTTTTATCTATTCCCATGGGTACGTACCCTTTATGAATAGGATCTTCTGTAGGTGTTATTTTTAGTTAAGGTATGGCCAACTGGATCAAGATATGACTTAATCCTATTACTGGAGACATTATAGAAAAAGCCCCAAGGATGAAGCCACCAAGGAAGCTAAAAACTGGAAGTCAGTGGAACCCAGAAGAGAAAGAGAGGACATTGCCATGTGACAGGAAAGTCAAAGAACCCTAAGGATCACTGGCAGCCATTCCAGAACACCACACTCTTCAGGGAAAAAGCATCACCTTGCTGATACCTCAATTTTGTACTTTTCCTAGCTTTAAAACCATGAACCAATGAATTCCCATTGTTTAAACCAACACATTTTATGGTATTTGTTTTAGCAGCTGGGAAACTAAGACATGGACATTGGAATATTTTTCATCAATTACATAAAAATACAAAGTACTTAAGTAGGGATATATGATTTTGCTTAGAAAAACTTTTTTTAATGATGAGCCAGAAAAATCCTATTAGAACTACTAGCTCATGGTATTTCTATATTCTAACCCATTCTCCACCAACTCTACTCTAAGCCACCATCATGTCTTGCTTGTTTGACTGCAATAGCACATTAACTGGACTCGCTGCTTCTACCCTTGCCCTTGCACAGTATCTGACCAGCACAGTTAAATTCTAACTAGATCATGTCACTCCTCTGTTGAAAACCCTTCATGGCTCCCCATTTCACATGGAATAAATGGCAAACTCATTGTGATGACCTATAAGGCATGATCGGACCTCATCTCATCTCCTGCAATGCTTCTCTCCTTCTCTCTGACCCAGCCACCAGCCTCCTTGCTGCTCCTCAAATACACCATGCACATTCCTGCCTCAGTCCATTTGTACTTGTTATTCCTTTTTCCTGGCACAAAGACTTCCTCTCTTGTCTTTTTTGAGTCTTAGTTTAAATGTTCCCTTCTCAAAAAGGTCTTCCTTGATAACTCTATTTAAAATTGCAGCTTCACCACCTGCTCTGAAACTTCTGTACTTCCTGCTTTATTCTTTTGTATTGTAATTTTCACCCTCTGTGAAACTAAATGTTTATTTATTTGTTTATTCTTCTGTCTCCCCCCACCATTAGAATATAAACACATAAGGGGAATTTTTGTTGCATGAGTAAAAGGACAGTCATTCCAGTTTCCTATACATGTACCTGGGAAAATCACTCTCCTGGGCCAAAGGACATTCAGGGCAACTTTGAGGCACACAGACCTCAATGCGGTGTTACTAATTGTTGTGGGTGAAGCTAAAGAATCATTGTATAAAAATTTTGTAAAAGCACTTAACAGCACTTTTTGGATTTTGTGTTCAGTGGGGGGTTTGGATGTCATGCAACAGGAAGACTAAGTGCTTACCTGAGCTCTAAACTGAAAAGAATATTCTATCTTGTGTCCAGAAAAAGGCCAGAAGCCAATTGTTCTAGTTTGCTAATGCTGTGGAATGCAAAACACCAGATATGGATTGGCTTTTATAAAAAGGGGGTTTATTTGGCTACACAGTTACAGTCTTAAGGCCATAAAGTGTCCAAGGTAGCACATCGTAATCGGGTACCTTCACTGGAGGATGGCCAATGGCATCCAGAAAACCTCTGTTATCTGGAAAGGCATGTGGCTGGCATCTGCCCCAAAGTTCTGGTTTCAGAATGGCTTTCTCCCAGGACGTTCCTCTCTAGCAAGCTTGCTCCTCTTCAAAACGTCACTCACAACTGCACTGAGTTCCTTCTTTTTGAATCAGCTCATTTATATGGCTCCACTGATCAAGGCCCACCCTGAATGGGTGAGGCCATGTCTCCATGGGAATATCTCATCAGAGTCATCACCCACAGCTGGGTGGGGCACATTCCAAGCAAATCTAATCAGCACCAAAGCGTCTTCCCCACAAGGCTACATCAAAGAATATGGCTTTTTCTGGGGGACATAATACATTCAAACCAGCACATCAATCAAAAACAAGAGAAGAACCCACCATTCCATTTGATTTCTTAAGAATGCAAGAATGCATGTCCTGTGAATCCCACTTAAAAAGAGTTATATCATGTCTATTCAAATGAATATAGAGATTGGCATTTCTCGAAGGACAGGAGTCTACTTTCATTAACTAAAGTTTTAGATACTTTTAGCCACCATCAACACTATACTGTTAAGTACTTTCCCAGGCTTTTGTCTTTATTCTTTCAACTAACAGTCTCTGAGCTTCTTCTATCTGCAAGGTACCTTCCAGGTGCTGGGAAATGAATGGTGCCCACCAACAAAGACAGTCCCTCCCTTCATGGGATGGTAGCTAGAGAAACTGGTATTGATCAAACAATTAAACAGATGGAAAACTTAAGCTGTGGTAAGGGCCACAAAAGATAAGTACAAGTGGCTGTGAAAAGATATAAAAAGGACAGACATTAGCAGGGAGGTAGAGAAGGCTTCCCTGAGCGTGATATTTGAGGTGAGATCTGGAGATACAATAGGAAGAAACTGAGGATGGGGGTGGGAATAATCTTTCAGGCAAGGTTCTGGCTGCATCTAATTGAGATTCAGAGATTCCCCACAGGCCCTGGTGGAAGGCCTCAATTCTTTATTGAGAGTCATTCTGCTTTTGATGAAGAAAAATTCAGTGAATCTCCAGATGTGAGCATGGGTCTCTAAGGAAAGCAAAGCAGAAAAGATCTTGGCATCCTGCCTGATTCATGTTCCTTGAATGACAATGAGCTCTTCTTCATCCTTACATGGAGGGATTGCACACACTGGCTGTCTTCAGGAACTCTTAAGTTAGCACAGGCTCTCTAGTCCCTATTATAGACAATAACATGATCAGTACCAAGGCCTAGGAGAAGAACAATAACTACCTCCTATTTAGGGCCATAGATAAACACAGCTGGCAGTACCAAGTAGTACAGGAAAATCATTTGCATCATTAGTTTGCATGGGGCACTTCTGGTTTTTTACTGTCTCTCCTTAGAGACATTGTCCCAGGGTGGAAACGGTGGTTTCTGCTCCGGAAGCCAAGAGGGAAGGGATCTCTTCCACCCTTCCTTCCTCTCTTTTCTCCCCCTTCCCTACTCCTTCTGTTGACATCCTTGTCACTCACTAAGTCCTGTCACACTGGCTCAGATGACTGAGATCCTGCATGTGGGAGTGGAAGAGGCACTTCAAATTGGAGTACTTTGGCCCCACTTATTCTAAATACCAGAAAAAGGGCAGCCTCAGCTTAAAACTTTATTGCTTTTGAAGTAATAAAGAACCAATAAATAACCATTTTCTAAATCATACTGAAAATAAGCGCCACTCAATTCAATGGGATCCACATTAACTTATAAGTGAATAGAGAATATTACCTCAAGTCAAGTCTATGGAGGAGTCCCTGGCCCAGAAATCCCCATAAAACACATTTCTGAACTCTCCCCAATACCCCACCTTTACACACACACCTACTTAAATTCTACTCTGTCCCAGAGAAAGGAGTTAGAGAGGATGGTACTGAATTAATGAAAATGAAATTGCTGACATGGCAACTCCCTCAAAGACCTTTTCGTCTCTTCTTCCACACAACTGTTTTCTCTCCAAATTCTTTCTCTTCCTTTTCTCTTTCTCTCCTCTTTCCTTTTGTCTCTTTGTCCTTTCACTTCTCCCACCTTTCATGCAGGCTCTCATAATTCTTTATCCTGCTTTCTTCCTTCACAATTGTCATTTATGCATCCACTCACTATGATTTATTGAGAGCCTTTGATGAACCAGGTGCAGTGCTAAGCTCAGTGGATATAACAAGACTAACGCAGTCAATGCCATGCCTTCATAAAATTTATTTTCCAAGGAAGATCATAAAAAATTAAATAAATAAATAAGCAAAATAATTTCAAATTTAGATAGTCTCTATAATGGAAATAAAAATAGCACTAAATAAATATGGGGATGAGAGGTAAGCAAGGGTATGTCATCTAGATCAGTGGTACTTAAACTTTTTTGTGCCATGAATCCCTTTGGAGCTTTGTGATACTTTTGGATACCTTCTCAGATTAATTTTTAAAATATGTAAAATAAAATACATAGAATTACAAAGAAAGTAATTATATCAAAATAGAATTCTATCTCCACATCTCTTGGGGTCTGCTGACCCCAGGTTAGATTCCTTGTAGGCCATGGTAAAGAGTTTCGGTATTACTTTCCTTAAAATAAGAAGTAATTATAAACCTTTGGTTGGAGAGTAATACAATATGATTTATGTTTTAAAAATATCAGTCTTGTTCCTGTGTGAAAATAGATTTCATGCAGGTAAGTGGAAAAAGAGGAGCACTTAGAAGGTGACTGCATTGGTACAGGAAAGAAACAATCTTAGCTTGGACTAAGCTAGTAATCATGGAGAAGGACAGGAATGTGGCTATTTTTGAGGGACTGTCACGTAGAATCTTCCCATAAAGGAACAGGCATCCTCTAAGTAGAGAAGGAAGAAACTGTAAAGGAAGAAGTAACAAATCTTCTCTCCCATTTCTTAAAGTCTCAATCCCCTGGTTTTCTTAGAGGCACACGTTTGTTTAGTCAGCTCCTTCCAAAGATTGTGACTTGTAGCCCATTGAATATACAGGAAGATTTTCTTATACTTACTTGAAGCAAATATGTTTCCAGTAAACCTTAAGAGAAGTTGTTCTCCTTCTTTTAATTGGAAATGATGAGAAGGCTCTGGAGGACCTCTAAATCCTTCCAATCGCAAGTTGTTAAGCTCCTGGTTTAAATCCTTAGAGGGCACCACTGAAATAACTGCTCTATGTGGATTGTTTTTTTGGTGATACAGTACTATGCAGGCAGTGGTGCTGAGTGTGGCTTCCTCTAAAGATTTCACAAAAGAAATCAAATGGCTATTGTCCACCATGGAGGAGAGATGAAGCACAATAAACCTGCATGGAAGAAAAGAGGAGTGGCCGGGGGGAAATATAGCCTTAACAACACTGCCAATATGTAATAACACCAAGAAAAGGGCCATTATCATCCAAAATATCCTTTAAAATCAGCATTCTGATGATGAAATGGCAAAGTTCGTAAATGTTTTATAGTAAACATGTCAACAGTTAGGAGACCAACTCAACTCAAACTAAGTTCTAAAATACATGTTCTTAAACACAGAAATCATCTATTCTCAGCTCAACTCTCAAATATGGTAGCATATTTTAAATTAGGGAATATTGCTTCCAACAATAGAAGGAAAAGGTGGTCAAAATAATCTATTTCCTCCCAATTTAGGATGCAGAATATATATCATAAATTGGAGACTGAAATAGTCATCTCCTTTCCCTGTTTGGTAAGGATTGTTATGTTGCACCCCTTTCCTTGGGCTGGACCACTCATCCCAAATTCTTCTTCAGAGAATTCCCCTTGGCCAATGAAAGCCCTCTCGTCCAGGAGTCCCACGTCCACAGCCAACAAATAACTGACTCAAGGGTACAAAAACAGCCTTCTTGGTAGTGCTACTCACACTCCTGAGCAACTCCAAGGTATCAGGCTAAGACATCACCCGAAACTGTATTTTGGCCTAACTTCTTCCTTTCACCTGTCTGCTTCCTTCATTCCCTTACAGTATTCCCTTGAGAACATTTCCTCAATAAATCATTTGCACAAGCATTCTCATCTCAGACTGTGATTCCAGGACACCTGGCCTAAGACAACTGTTTACATAAGATCTATTATGAAATCAAGCCTATCTTTAGATATATGATTGCCCTCTCTTTATGAGTGTCTCCTCCTTATGAACCCTAAAACTCTCTAAAACTCTTCTTATAATGGGCTGTCTAGAAAACATGGAAATTAGAAAGCAAAATGAGGGTACTGAAATAACAAATTCAGTTTTTATATATCTATATGTGTGTGTGTGTGTATACATATATACACATACATAGTATGAGAGAAACACAAACATGAACAATTAGTTACTATCTCCTTGGAATTTCAGAAATGAAGGTGCACTTTTAAAACTATTTTGGAGTGAGAATGAGTCTGTAAGAATAAATGAATAAGTTAAGAGTGATTTCCAAAAGCACTTGTTAAACTCTCACGACTGAAATTAAAATTAGCATATTCATGTCAATCCTGATTTGCATTTTAAATACATCCTAAAGGACTATTCATATTCCTATTTGAGGAAACTAACTTATGATTTCATTTCTGTAAACATCAGTTATGGGCCATCAAGACATAAAACCATCAACTTTTATTATTTAGTATTATATTACCTTTCTAAATGTTCACACAGTTCAAAGGATACCAAGCCACTCTGCATCGTTCTCACCACAGTATCATCAAGCCCAAACCAACCGCCATCTCGACTTCTGAATCCCAGTAATTTCAGAGTTTCACAGGCAATGTTTCCAGATTTTCTTATGGAAGCACTTTTTGTCCTAGATAATGATAGCAGAGAAGAAATTGGTGAAATTTATATAGCATAAATCACATTTAATTCATTCTCTTATTAAGTTGATAATTTAGTCAAAATTCATTAGAGCAAATACTATTTGGTATTCATTATGCTAGGCAACAGTAATACAAAGATCAGAAATATATAGCCCTTCTCCTACAGAGACTGACAGTATTACAGTATTACCTAATTACAACATAAGGAGATCTGTACAATAATGAGGAATGGGCAAGGTGGTTTAGAAGTAGAAATGAGGTATTCAGGTACACTTGCAAAGTGCAAATGCTGACATTTGAGATAGAATTTAGAGAATGAGAAGCACTGTACTACTGACAAAGAGGTCTAAGGGAACACAAAACAATATGAATAAATTTGCTGATGTAGATCCAGATGCTTTAGGATAACCAAGTATGATAATATGGCATAATAGGTGAGACCATGGACTAGAGCAAGATTCCTGGTTTCAGACCCTGGGTGGCTCTGCCTCTCATGAGCTGTGAGACCATGAGAAAGTTATTAGATCTCTCTGTATCTCAGTATTCTTATCTATCATATGAGACCAATAATAGTACCTACATCATAGGATTAGTGAGTTGATATTTGTAAAGAACTTGTAATTGTTGTTTGTATAAATGATATTAATCATGTCAGTCATTTAGCTTTCTTGTCCAACTCGCCTTCTTGCTTAAACTGCCCCCCTCAAAAGCCCTGAAAGAGCCAGTTATATATATCATGTGATAACTTCCCCTAACCACAGCTGATTTGACTAACAGTGGACCAATTTTCAAAATCCAGCCAATTTGATGCTTTTTCTTTGGAATTTGAATAAAGAGGCCCAAAGACTGTAATTTATTGTCACTTGTGGTGAGCTGGGCTCTGAAAATGATTAAGCAGAGAGTTTATTAGGAAAGGAAAAGTGGAGCAGATGCTAAGAAAGAAAAGGAGAAAAATCAAGATGAAAGTATCCATGCAGTTCTACAGATGGAGAAAGCAGAGATTATCTAGTTTAGCTTACAATAAATTCTTCTTTTCTTGAATTATCTTAAATGAGCATATGTTCCTCACAACTAAACGTAGGTAAGTCCTTGACAACAAACACTTTGAGGGAAAAATAACCTATTCTAATGATGCTACAAGCCACAAGGAAACAAATTCATTCTAGCCAAATACTAAGAATGCACACTCATATCTTTATTTGTGAATAGAGCTATAGTTGTGGGTTTAATACCACCTAGGTTCACAGGGAACTTCGCAGGTTTAGCAGTTTTATGATCAATGGATTAGGAACTGAACTAGATTTAAAAAGTCTACTCCAAAATCTTCTTGGATGGTACTAGTTCCTGTAGGGGATCAACCAGGTTAAAATCGGGGGAATAGAAAAAAAATTAACATTTAGTTTGAGACTTTTGGTTTGTAACCATAGATATGGTAAATTATGGTAACGTTTGGGAATTAACACTTTATTTTTCACAGGAAGATATAACAAATCCAGAACTTTGGTCATTTACTGGAAATTTACTTAATTAAGTACAGTATTGATTTCTTTTTTCTTGATAGCAACCATTCACTTTTTCTGCCAATAGCCTAAATTTTCTTTGGGGGTCTACAGGTTCCCAATGGTAGTGAGGCTGATCCAACTCCCAGCTCCAGGTGGGTGCATAACCTGAGCCAAATAGTGAATTTGTCTTTCATTAGTGCTATTTACCAGAAAATTTCATTTTCCTCCCTTCTGGACAACTAACTGATAGGGTTGCATTTCCCCCTATGATTGAGTGGAGCCTTGTGACTAGTTCTGGTTAATGAATTATGAATAAAAGAACTATATGTCACTTTGAATCCAAGCATTTAATTGATAACATGGGTCCATCCAGAGCTCTTTTTCCTTTCACCACCATAAGAGCAATGTTCCAGACAGTTGTTACTCTGTTAGCCAAAGTCACAGAATGAGGATGAGAGAAAGGCAGCCTACCTTTGATGGCCCCACAATGTGCAAGAGTATAAACACATTAAGGATAAGCCTTTGGGATTTGGGGGTTTTGTTTTCATTGTCATAACCAACCTAACCAGACTTGTATAATACATCTTCTTTCTGATCCCTGGGTTCTGTTAAGTGATGAGTTTGTGATAGATTTGGAGTATCAGGCCCAAGGCCTTTATGCATCCTTTTGGGGAAAAAAGCTTTCTCTTTTCCACTGTACTTGGAGTTATATAGATGTAGCCTGCATGAGAGACAAGCATGTCAGAGACTGTAACTGGCTCAGAGGAAAGCAGAAAGAGAAGAGAATGGATCTTTCCCGGTTCAAGAAAAATCTAAAGATAGATACATCCACAGATTTTTAATTTGCATGAGCCAGGAATTACTTTTTGCTTAAATGCTTTAGGTTTGCTTTTCTGTCTCTTACACTCAAAAGAATCCTTGATGAAATAAAAATCAAACTTAGACTTTAATTAATATAGTAATGGATACAGCCCACATTCAATAAATAATTAAATAATTTGGTGGAATGCTTTGTCCCAACTGTTGTTAACAACTCTGCAACTAAACTGCAAACTTCGATAACTAATATTGTCTGGCAGTGAAGAGCAGACAAAGAAAGGAGAAGTGGAGCAGATGCTAAGAAATTTTTTAACATTTTGACGTACTAGCAGTTTCATGAAATATAATCAAATTTTTGTTAAATCAATTTGTTTATATAAGAATGGTCAAGATGTGTTTTGCCTGGAGGTTACCTTTATAGAAAAAAACACTCTAAGGGTACTAATTAAAGTGTACATGCTACTTTATTTTCAAAATAAATAAAATATGATGCAGATTTTGACAGGCAGTCATACCGACAAAGTTCTCATATTATATTTCACTTACAGAATATTTATTTTGTGATATGCATAATGCATAGTTATTTAAATGTGAATGTCATTAATGTTTTAGGATTAATGTTTCCTCAGAAAACTAAAATTTAATCATTAAAGAACTGATTTTCAATGGTATACTGCACTCTAAAAAATATTTTTTCCATTATAAATTATGCATTCTGTTTTTTAAAATAGAAAAGTAAATGGCAGAGGATCCAAGATGGCAGCATAGAGAGGAGTGGAAGCTAAGTAGTCCCCCTGGAACAACTGAAAAAAGCCAGAAACAATTTGTAAATAATCTGGAATAACTGCAGGGGGACAGACGTGACCGTCCACTCATCATACACTAAACTGAATTGGGAGGATTGCCTGAGATCACAGCATAAAATCTGTAAGCAAGAACTGCAGATCCAAATCGGGAGACCCCTCCCCCACAGTCCGAGCTACAAAGCCTCGTGGTGCCAGAGAGAAGCTTTCTCCCAGCAAGTGAATATAGCTCAGCTGAGCTCCAACTGGGGTTTTAATTAGCGAGTGTGAACTGCTCACTATGAGGTACGAATCCCCAACAAGTAGACAGAGGCTTTGGGTGACGAGCGACCTTGGAGAGCCGGAGGGTTGTCTCGGATTAGCTCTGCTCCTTTTTCAACCAAGTGGAGAAAAGCCTCAGCCATTTTCAGTTCCCAGTTCTGTGACCCAGACAGGGGTACGGCACAGGCAGAGAGAGACCACTGAAATGCTAATGACCTCCCCCTATGGCATCTATCCTCTCTAAGAGGAAAGGGGTGGGGCCCAGCTCTACTACCTGCCTTTCATTCAGAACTTACACCAGTCAAGAATTATAGGCTAATGTTTTCATCAGGCAGAGAGCACCCCTGCATGGCCTGGCGGCCTGGGCTTCCCTTGAGGGGCGACACGCACTAGTGACATAGCATAGCCTTCCCTCAGCAAAGGTCCTGGAATATCACAGCTGAGAAGGGGGGGGGAGGCCGCTTGGAAAACCCAGGGATGCTACATCAATGCCAGTGGTTTGTGGGTCAGTGACAGAGAAAATCTGGGGCAAAACTGAAATGGAGGCTTAGACTCTTGCAACAGCCTTGAATCTCTGGGAACACCTGGGAGGATTGAATATTAAAGCTGCCCTGCCTGCCTAACCACTGAGACACATGCCCCACATTCAGGGCAGACAGCTCCAACAACAAACCCAAACCGAGTTCACCAACTGAACCCCACAAAAATCATTTCCTCACACATCACAGAGACAGAGTTGGGGAGAACTGACTTGAGGGATACAGGTGACTTGCAGATGCCATCTGCTGGTTAGCTGGAGAAAGTGTACGCCACCAACTTGTATTTCTGAAAAATTAGATTGGTATTTTTTTTTTTACAACTTGAAAGAACCCTATCAAGCAAAGCAAATGCCAAGAGGCCAAAAACAACAGAAAATCTTAATGCATATGATAAAAACAGATGATATGGAGAACCTAATCCCAAACACCCAAATCAAAATATCAGAAGAGACACAGTACTTGGCACAATTAATCAAACAATTACAATCAAGAAACAAAAACATGGCACAGGATATAAAAGACATGAAGAAGACCATGGAGCAGGATAAAAGGGTCTAAAAGAGCATAAAGAACAAATTGCAAGATTAAATAAAAAAATAGAAAATCTTCTGGAAATAAAAGAAATTGTTGGCCAAATTAAAAAGACTCTGCATACTCATAATACAAGATTAGAGGAAGGTGAACAACGACTCAGTATCCTAGAGGCCCACAGAACAGAAAATGAAAGAACAAAAGAAAGAATGGAGAAAAAAATTGAAAAGGATCTCAGGGATACGATAAATAAAATAAAACGTCCAAATTTAAGACTCATTGGTGTCCCAGAAGGGGAAGAGAAGGGTAAAGGTCTAGAAAGAGTATTCAAAGAAATTGTTGGGGGAAACTTCCCAAACTTTCTACACAATATAAATACACAAAGCATAAATGCCCAGCAAACTCCAAATAGAATAAATCCAAATAAACCCACTCCAAGACATATTCTGATCAGACTCTCAAATACTGAAGAGAAGGAGGAAGTACTGAAAGCAGCAAGAGAAAAGCAATTCACCACATACAAAGGAAACAACATAAGACTAAGTTGTGACTACTCAGCGGCCACCATGGAAGCGAGAAGGCAGTGGCATGACATATTTAAAACTCTGAGAGAGAAAAAATTCCAAGCAAGAATACTTCATCCAGCAAAACTCTCCTTCAAATTTGAGGGAGAGCTTAAATTTTTCATAGACAAACAAATCCTGAGAGAGTTTGCCAATAAAAGACCTGCCCTACTTCAGACACTAAAGGGAGCCCTACCGACAGAGAAAAAAAGAAAGGAGAAAGAGATATAGAAAATTTTAACAGCCATATATAGAATCTTACATCCCAAATCACCAGGACACTCATTTTTCTCTAGTGATCACGGATCTTTCTCCAGAATGGACCATATGCTGGGATGTAAAACAAACCTCAATAAATTAAAAAAAAAAAACAAAAAAATAATTGAACATATTCAAAGCACAATCTCTGACCATGATGGAATACAAATAGAAGTCAATAATTTTTGAACTGTTACTCCACTATTTACTTCCTACATGAGATAAAATACACAAACTCTAATGACAAATCAGTGGTTTTGAACTCAACGTAAAATATGTAATTTTTGACAAGAACTATATAAAGGTGGAGGAATGGAGGAGTATAGGTACATAGTTTATGTGTCCTATTGAAATTAAGTTGCTATCAAAGAAAAACAAGATTGTTATAGATTTAAGAGTTTAATTTTAAGCCCCACAGTAAACACAAAGAAATTATCAGAGAATATGACCATAGAGATGAAAAGTAGAGTATGGGTTAAGAGAAATGGGGGAAGGGGCAATGGGGAGTTAAGAAATGAGGGTAGGGTTGCTGTTTGAGGTGAAGGGAAATTTCTAGTAATAGATGGTGGGAAGGTGATAGCATTACAACATTCTAAATGTGATTAATCTCACTAATGGAATGCTAGGGAGGGGTTGGAATGGGAAGATTTAGGCTGTATATATGTTTCCACAATAGAGAGAAAAAAAAAAAGACAGTCTAAATAGATGACAATTGAATGCCAAGGATGAACTTGGATGGAATCTGAGGATGGAGGACAGGAGGCTCAAAGGGACACAGCTGAGACATAAGGAAAAGGAAATATAGAATGTAAGCTTTGTATCATTGTTGAATCTCTTGAACTTCTTAGCTGCCCTTAATGGGATTGCATAAAAGAATGTTCTTGTTCATGGGAATTGTATACGTGAATTATAGTGTTTGTTCAAGGATGTGTGCAGTTAGCTCTCATACGTTCAGAAGACAGAGCAATAGATAATGGATGATAGATAGGGAGAGAGGGAGGGAAGGAAGGAGGGAGGGAAAGAAATAGCGGTGTGACAACATGTTAAAGTTAGTGGATCAGGGTATTGGGGGGAGGTCAGGAAATGCTGGAGTTCTGTGTATGGGGTTTGTATTGTTTTTGCAACTGTTCCTATAACTTTGAATTTCTTTCAAAATTAAATGTAAAAAAAAAAAAAAAGTAAATGGAAGAAGAAGATATGCACTCACATCACCTAGAGCCAAACACTATGGTATGTTGATGAATTTCTGACCATCTTTTTTTTTCTGCAGAGAGTTTTTTTGTTCTGTTTCTAAAGCAATGAATATATTATATGTAGAAATGTGTATCCTAATTTTAACATTTGTAACCAAAGCAATCACCTGTAAATATTAATTTAAATAACTTGAGTCCTCATCTTACCACAGAGAGAAAAATTCTCTTTTGAGTCAACTATCCTTTTCAGTTATAGGGACACAAACCCTTTGCAGCATTAATCAGTTCAAGCTGTCATTGGTCCCAGTTAAAATCATCTCACAGAGTAAAAGGTGCAACAACTAAGCAACCCATGCATGCTCGTCATTCTCCTTTGCTTGGCTGCTGCTGCTGCACTACCCTGAACACAGGGATCCCTTATGATCTGCCCCCAAGCTGCTCTGTTGGTGTAGTTACCAGCATATGCCACCATTCAGCCATATTTTTCCAAGGTGTAAGGAGGAAAAATAAGAAAATTCTTTACCTGTTTTTATGCTTACACATAATTCAGTTATTTCATGGTGAACTTGAGCTCCCAATGATAGGCACCTGTTCCATACCCAACATGCCCACAATCGCCATTTTTGCAAAGAAATATCCAAAGTGCCAGAACTGCCTCATATTTTCCCCAGAACCTGCTTTCTTGATAAGCCTGGATCACCCATTCCAATTCCTTTCTCCTTTCTTTCCAGCTAACTCAGGATGTCTGCATCAACCCAACAGAAATGTTTCAATAATGTTACATCTCAGAAACTAAAAGGAATGATCATTTCAATTGCTTTCCTCTCAGGAGACTGTTTCCTCTCTGCAGGTAGATTTATTCATCCCCAGAGACAATCAGTTCCGTATACCAAAGAGAATATGGGCAAGATGGATGTATTTGTTAGAATTCTTTGAGTTACAAATAGCAGAAACCAAAGTCCATCTTACTTGATTGTAAAATGACTCAATTATAATGATACTGGTGTGTTAATGGAATAAATAAACATTTGTTCAGAAAAATATTTTCTTAGGGTATCAGAAAAAGTCCTGCATCATGGATTTAGATGCCATCTTTATCTCCTCTCTATATCTTTTCATTTTTCTCTTTTACTGTTGGCCATTTTTCTGCAAGTGGCAGTAAACATGACCACTGACTACTCCTTGGTTTTATATACAAAGAAACTGAGCTTACTACTTCTGGATCTCGAGACTCTTCCCATGTCCAAAATTTCAGGCATTAAGGGAATTATAATTCGCCCATTTGGGGGTTGAGTGTTTAATTATAAGCAGGGGTAGGGACATTGAATAACATGGAAGCTCTCCATCCACATGGAGAAAAAGGGCAATTTCCAGAAATTGTGGTGCAATTCCCTAAAACTAACATGACTGGGTAGACAAAGTGATATTTTTCCACTACAGGTTGCCTTTATAACATCTAGTGGTACCCCTTTACGTCTCTCCCAGATAAATGCCTAATGCCACACCATGGAACTCAAAAGATTTTTCCCAAGATAGAAAAGATCCATTCCAAGTTGCCTCAATATTTTGTCTCTTCAACTGGAAATAGATATTACTAGTAATTTGTCAGTGGTAGTTTCATTTTGAAAAATTAAATTCTTTCTCACTTGGCATTCCAATTCAAAGGTAATATTATACACTTTTAAGTACAATGGTATCTAATAAATTAAAAAGCATTTGCAGTATACTATCTCCTAGTTTAATAAATGAGAAAAATCATATTTGCTCAATAAGCATTTGCTGCAAAGTCTTGTTGAAACCATCTCATGCTATTAAATGAAGTTTACCCATGTTAACATTATAGTACAAGTTTATGAGCACAAAGGAAAATATGATGTGTGTGAATTTACTGTCTTTGAAATTATCATTTCTTCCTTAAACTAAACTTCTGAAATATCATAAATTTAATATTAAAAGCACAGCAGTATAAATAACAAATTTAGAATAAATAATCTGAGGAAGCTCCCTCCCTAATGCAAAACAACTAGATCCTGATAAACTTGTTTTTTTGATACATATTTTTTGTCTTTCATAAATAGTGAAAATCTTAAAGGAATTTCCCAAACTCTTCTCTGAAAAATTGTTTGAAGCCAGGTTTGAAGCCGAAGGGGCAACCAGACAGGAAAGATGCAGTTATTAAGATGACAAATTCCTTTTCAGGAACTGAAAGTCAGGAGCATGAAGCTGTGATAACCAAATGACCAGAGCATACAGCAGTGATCCTTGTAAACACAGCCACATGAGGAATGTGAACTTGAGACATTCACCAAAATTTTTTGAGTGGTTAAAGTAGCCACAAGTAAGAAGCACCTCATTCTCTACAGAATCAGAAACAAATGCCATCTGGAGGAAAACACCTTGTTACATGCTCATATGGAAACCCAGAAGAACAGAATACATAAAATGGAGGAGATTCAATATTTGATTAGAAAGCATACCATTTTTTTTTTTTCAGAAATGTGGAGGCATAACTCCATTATTCAGGAAGCACAAATATCATTTAGAAAATGCTCTTGAAAATTCACATCTGGAGGACTATGGAAAGATGACAGAGTATGAAGCTCCAGGAAACAGTTCCTCCACCAAACCAGCTACTGAACTTGCAAAGAACTGGTCTGAATCAACTATTTGAAACTCTGGAGTTGAGTGGAACACTGTGCAGCATTTAAGGAAGAACTGGAGGAAGAGGCTAGTAAATTGTTGTAACTACTGCTGAATTTCACCCTCCCTGCAGCAACTATCATCCCCCAGCCTCATGACCAGCAGCAGTGCAAACTGGAGCACAGGATGTAAAGACCTCTAGTCCTCCAAACTCCAGGGGTGTGACGTCTGATCTATGATCACCGAGTTTGATCAGCTACTTCAGATCACTAGGAGCCAACTTGGAGGGCTGCCACTGTTTCAAACCCCCTCAGGCAAAAGTGGCAGAGGAATCTCTAGGACAATATTGTTCCTCAAATCTACAGAAAACAGTTCAAGGGCTGCAATAACTGGGCGAGTGCCAAATCAAAAAAATGCAGCTTCAAAAACCATAGGGGAACTCCTGGTGCCTTTGCTGGCCCCTTCTCTACTCCCTCCCCAGCATGGTGTGAAGCCAGCCTGCTTTCTGATTTGGGTCTCTGGTCCTGATATAGAGGGAGCAGAGTAACCCCTATGAGCATAGTGGGGCACCTGTAGGTCAGCACCCACCTGTCTGGTGAAAACCTAAAGACTGAACCAGGAAACTTATCTCAGGCTCATCTTCCCAGATTCTGTCCTGAAGGCAGAGAAGTATCTTACTGACACTAAAGCAGTGTAGGCAGCAATTGAGTTGAAATGGCCTAGGGCCTGCGGCAAGTCACACAATAAAGTACCCAGGAAGGAGTGAAAAGGTATTTCAAAGGGAGTATATTGGACATTTAATCTCTTGTAAATTATAAACAGGGTCAATTCCTCAGGTCACCAGCAAGCACAAGCCCAGGAAAAGAAGCAGGCACCAGTGTTTCACACAGGCTCAGATAAGACAGCAAGGACCAATGAATATATAAACAAAATGCAGTATATACACACAATGGAATATTATTCAACTTTAAAAAAGAATGAAGTTCTGATACAGGCAACAACATGGATGAAACTTGAAGACCTCATATTGAGTGAAATGAGACAAAAATAGACAAATTTTGCATGTCACTGTTATGAAATATTTGGAATAACCAAACTCATAGAGTCAGAAACTAGAATATAGATAACCAGGGCCTGAGGTGGGGTAGGGAAGGGGGAATTAATGCTTAAATTATATGGAGTTTCTATTTGAGGCAACGGAAAAGTTTTGGTAATGGATGCTGATGATGGTAACACAAAATTGTGAATTTAATTAACAGCACTAATTATATATTTGAATGTGGCAAAATGAGAAAATTTTAGGTTGCATATATGTTACTAGAATATATTTTTTAAATAACCATAAGAATGTACAACACAGTGAATCTTAATGTAAACCAAGGACCATAGTTAATAGTACAATTATAATACTATTCTTACATCAATTGTAGTAATACACTTGTTGCAAGGTGTCAGTAATGGGGGGATGTACATGGGAACTCTGTATTTTCTGCAAACCTAAAACTTGCTAATTAAAAAAATAATAATAAAATGAATGGAGAAATGAGGAACAATTAAATACCTGTTCTTTTCTATTCTTTCCCATAAAAGTTCATAATTAGATACATCATAGAAAATTGCAGAGCATTGTAGACAAAGGAAAGACCTTTAAAGCACCCAACAAGATAAAGTAAGTCATACATAAAATTATAAAAAATTGGATTCACTAAGGTAATATTAATATGTACTATGAAACCCATAAAGAGTGCCATAAAATCCCCAACATGATGAGAAAAAAATCTTTGTCAACCTAGTCAAAGATGACCGCTAGTGAACCATGCCTCCGATATTCATGCCCTTGTGTAGTACTCTTACACAGTGAAACAGAGCCAGCTCTGTGACTCACTTTAACCATCACTACAAAAGTGATGATCTGACAATTCCAGGCTTTAGAATTAAGAAAGCCTGACAGCTTCTGCTTTTGCACTTTTGGAAGTCCTGATCATCCATGTAGGTAATCTAGTTATTCTTCTAGAATGATCACATGACAGGACGAGGCCATATGGAGAGGTCAGGTGGAGAGAAAGAGGGTTTGGAACTATACAGAGAGAGAGAACAAGATCCACCTATCTCTCACACCAGCTGACCCAGTCCTCAGGCTCTAGATATGTGAATAAAGCCATCTTGGATACTACAGCCTCAGGTCCCATCTTACTGCAATGAATAAGACATCCTAAGCAAGGTCAATGAAAGACTCTTCCAGCTGAGGCCCCAATCAACCCAGAGAATCATAAGAAATAATAAAATGGTTGCTGTTTGGGGTAGTTTGATATGGAATAATAAGAAAAGCCCAGCAAAACTGTATTTCAGAGAAAATAATAAAATAAAGATATTTTTATGCAAATTAAACATAAGTTTATAACTAACAAGCTTTATTAAGGACTTTCTAAAGAATATTATTCTGCAAAAGGAAATACCACAGTAAAAGTCTGAGAAACAAGAAGGAATGGAGAACATTAAAATGCCAAAATTGTATATAAATTTAAAAGAACATTATCTGGTGCCTAAGAGTCTCCCCCTGAGTACCTCTTTGTTGCTCAGATGTGGCCCTCTCTCTCTCTAACTGAGCCATCTCAACAGGTGAACTCACTGCCCTCCCTCCTACATGGGACCCGACTCCCAGGGGTGTAAATCTCCCTGGCAATGCAGAGTATGACTCCTGGGGATGAAGGTGGACCCGGCATCGTGGGACTGAGAGTATCTTCTTGACCAAAAGGGGGATGCAAAATGAGATGAAATAGTTTCAGTGGCTGAGAGATTCCAAATGGAGTCGAGAGGTCACTCTGGTGGACATTCTTATGCACTATGTAGATACCACCTCTTAGGCTTTAATGTATTGGAATAGCTAGAAGTAAATACCTGAAACTACCAAACTCCAACCCAGCAGTCTGGACTCCTGAAGACAATTATATAATAATGTAGTTTACAAGGGGTGACAGTGTGATTGGGAAGACCTTGTGGATCACACCTCCTTTATCTAGTGTATGGATGAGTGGAGGAATGGGGATAAAAACTAAAGGACAAGTGGGGTGGGATGGGGGGATGATTTGGGTGTTTTTTTTTCACTTTTATTTTTTATTCTTGTTCTGGTTCTTTCTGATGTAAGGAAAATGTTCAGAGATAGATTGTGGTGATGAACGCATAACTATGTTATCATACTGTGGGCAGTGGATTGTATATCATGGATGATTGTATGGTGTGTGGATGTATTTCAATAAAACTGAATTTAATAAACAAAAAAAAAAAGAACATTATCCTATAAAATAATAAAAAATATCTAATTTGTGGGATTGTTTTTAAATTGGCCAAAATAAAATGGTGGAAAACATAGACTGCAAATCTGGAGGGGTGGGGAAGGTAGAGTTAAAATGCACCGGGATTCATGCATGTGTGTGTGTGTGTAGGGGTGTGTGTGTGTGTTTCTAGAGGAGTTTAAGACACTTTTAAGCTCTAGAACATCTTAAATTAAACATGCATCCTAAAATTTTGAGGCAACTACAAAAACAATAGAAGCAAAGTATATTAAGTCTAAATAAATGGAATGAAGATTGGAGTTTAAAACAGCCATATGAATACATTCATTCCAAAAAGAGTTTTTTTAAAAAGGAAAGACAAAAGATGATGAAGGAAAAAATATATAGAATGTAGAAACAGGTCCAATTATGTCAATAATCACAACAAATATAAATAGATTAAACTTGTTATGTAAAAGACAGTGCTCAGCAGTTTGAGTGAACAGGGGTCAGCTACATGTTGTTTAGAAGAGATACATCTAAAACAAAAGAAAATAAAAACTAGAAAGTAAAACTTAGGGAAAAAAATATGCCATGCAAATGTTAAACGAATTAAAAAAATAAGCTAGGCTACCTCTATGATACCTATATTAATTTCAGATAAAATGGACTTTAAGACAGAGAGAATAGTTAAGAGAGTATCACTACATAATGATAAAAATTTTAATATATCAGTAAGATACATCAATTCAAAATCTGTGTTCATAACAAAATAGTCTCAAAAGACAGGAACAAAATTTAATAGCTATACAGGTAGAAATTAAGAAACCCATCAACATAGACACTGACAAAATAACTATATGTGGGAATTTAAAAACATATTCTTAAATAGTTCAAAGATCAGTGAAATACTCATGTTGGCATATAAATGTAACTTAGAAATGAACACAAATAAAATCATTCACATTGATATTTGTTAAATGCTTTGAAAACACTTTGTTTCTTAAGTGACTTTATTAGGAAACAGCAAATAAATAAAAATTAGATAGCAACCACCCGAAGTTATTATTTACAAAAAAAGACAAAGAATAGAATAAGACCAAAAGACTCAAGGAAGGAAATAATCATGTTGAGAGCAGAAGTCAATTAAACAAAAAGCAAAACTTGATAGAAAAATAACAAAACCGAAAGCAGGCTTTTTGGAAATAAAAATAGCTAAGCTTTAATTAACACTGATAAAACTAAAAGAGAAAAGACATAAAATACTAAGACTCAAAAAGAGATATAACTACATATCCAGAGATGATTAAAAACAATGGCTATGCAAAGAGAATACTTTCCTAGAAAAATACTACTTATCAAATCTGATTCAAGAAGAAACAGTCTAAAGAGACTAAAGTTGTCAGGGAAATTAATGAAGTAGTTGAAAATCTCCCCATAAAGAAAACTACAGTCAGAAAATTTTGTAGGTCTGTTTTGCCAAACTTTCAAGGAATAAATCTTTCCAACTTTGGGCAAACATCCAGAGAATAAGAAAAGTGGTCATTTTCACCAATTCATTTCATGAGGTCAGAACTACACAAGGTCACCACATTAAAGGGAAACTACAGGCTGATCTCTCTCATGAATTTAGAACCAAAATTCCTAATCAACTACATATTGGCACACCAATTACAGCAGTGTACTGAAAATAACATATCATGAATGAATTAGGTTTCTCCAGGGACTTCAAGGGTGTTTTAGCTTTAGAAAAAATCTATAAAAGTAATTCACCATATCAACAAAGTAAAATCATGTAACATGTCAAAAGTTACAGAAAATGTATTTTAAAATCCAACAACCATGTTAAAAACATTTTAGTTAACTAGGAATGGAAGGAAACTTCCTTAAATTGATAAATGTGTCTAACCAAAAACAACAGCAAATACCTTTCTTAAAGGTGAACTTCAGAAGCATTTCTTTAAAGCAAACCAAGACAAGGGTGACCATTATCACCAATTCCATTAATAACATATTAAAGATCATAATCAATGCAGAAAGATAAGAAAAAGAAATTGAGAACATAATGACTAATAGGGGATATAAAACTCTTATTGTTTGAAGATTATATGATAAATTACATAGAAAACTTGAAAGAATTTTCAGGAAAAAAAATAGAAATAATGACAAAACTTAGAAAGGTGGGTGGCTTCAAGACTATAATTAAAACCCACTGCATCTATACATATATCAACAAACAGAAAAAAAATATTTTAAAATAGCATTTATAATAGCAAGAAAACAATAAAGTATTTAGGAATAAGTATAGCAAAACATGTACAGTACATGTATGGAGATGTTTATAACACTTCACTGGAAGTCATTGAGGAACTAAATAAATAGATGCATATATTATAGTGATAGATAAAAGGGCTCAATAGGCTCAATAGGGTAAAGATGTCACTTTTCCTCAAACTGATCTGTATGTTAGAGTCAATTACAATCAAAATCCCAAGAGATTTTATTCTTGTGGAGCTTGACAGAGTGATTCTAAATTTTATATTGCAGGGAAAGATTCAAGGGTGAAAAAAAAATGGAAGAGGATTGGGGGAAAATAGCAGATAGGAGGCTCCGGGAATCAGTCCCTTCACCAGAGCAATTATTAATCTGGCAGGAATTGTTTGACTCAACTATTTTGAAACTCTGGCGCCCAGGGGAACACTGTACAGCATCCAAGGAAGAGCAGAAAGAAGACTGCTAAATTAGAGTAAATAACAGTAAATTGCTCTCTCCATGCAGCAGTTACTGCTGCCCAGCCCCCACTTTTGCAGCAGGCAGCAGTAGGGTTTGGCCCACGGTACAGATTGCTGGTACCAGAAAGGAACATAAAACTCCACTTTCCCAAGATCTAGGGTAGGCGTGGGCTGATCTCTGATCACAACTTTTGATAAGCTATTTTGGATGGTTGAGAGCCCAGCTCTGACAGTGACCATTGTTCCAGTCAACCCCAAACAAAGGCAGTAGAGGGAACTTAAAGTCGCTACACTTCCTCAGAGCTGCAGATGCTACATTTTCTGGGAGGATCAAGGAAGCACAGCTTTGGAAGACATGAAAGAAACTTGTGGTGTTCTTCCTGGACCCTCTTTATCACCTCTCCAGGGCAGACAGGAGCTGTGTGGTTCTCCCTTTGTGGAAACTTTGCCTTGTTCCAGCTGGGAAAGACTGTCTTGGGAAACTCCTCTCCAGTGTGCACCCGTCTCCTAGCATTTGCCGTCTAGGCAACAGCAGCTTGAGACAAGGAGAACAGTGTAACAAACAATTGAGGCAGATGACCTGGGCAAAGGTTTACCTGCTTGATGACCAGCAATGAAACGTCTGGGAGAGAGAGAAGGCCTGTCTCCTGGGGAAGTAGAGGGGGCATTCATACTCCTGTAAACAGGGGAACTCCTTAGGCTACTAGCAAGCACAAGTCCAGGGTAAGACATAGGCCCAGAAAAGACAGGGAGGACCCTGTACTTGCATTCTTCCTGATAGGAGGGTTGACACTCAAGAAAATATGTCATGTTACCAGCTGGTTACAAACTCAAGAAACAGACGTCTCATGGACTAAATCCCAGGGTTAAAATTTTTAAATATTAAAATGTATAATGTGCAACAAAAGACTATAAAACAAAAGAAGAAACAGGAAATGGTGGCCGATCCAAAGGAAGATGGTAAAAATCCAGAAAACATTATCCAAGAAGCCCAGACAGTGGACATACCAAACAAAGACTTTAAAAAATGACCTTCAATATGCTCAAGGAGATGAAGAAAAAATACACAGAAAGAACTAAAGAACATCAGGAAAACAATAAATGAACAATATGAGAATCTCAACAAAAAAGAAATTTTAAAAAGGAAACAAACACAACTACTAGAGTTGAAGACCACAGTAAGTGAAATGAAAAATTCCCAGGAGGGTTTCAATAGCAGATTGAAGCTGGCAGAAGAAACAATGAGCAAACTTAAAGACAGGACAATTTAAATGAGTCTGGCTGAGAAGCAGAAAGAGAAAGAGAATTACAAAAGTCAAAATAGCCTAAGAGACTTCTTGGATATCATCAAGCATACCAATATTTGCTTGTGGGGACCCCAGAAGGAGAAGAAAGAAAGAAGGGGGTAGAAGGAATATTCAAAGAAATAATGACAGAAATCTTCCCAAACTTAGCAAAAATGTGAATGTGCACATCCAAGAAACCCAGAGAACACCAAACAAGATAAACCTGAAAAAAACCCAACCCCATCACATCTGATCAAACTGTCAAATGCAAAGTACAAGCAGAGAGTTCTGAAAGCTGCAAGAGAAAAGCAACATGCTATGTACAAAGGAGTCCCAATTAGATTGAGTGCTGATTTCTCATCAGAAACCATGGAAGCAAGAAGGCAGTGGGTTGAAATATTTACAGTGCTGAAAGAAAACAACTGCCAACCCAGAATTTTATAGCCATCTAGACTTTCTTTCAAAAATGAGGGAGAGATTAATACATTCCCAGAAAAACCAAAGCTAAGGGAGATCATCACCACTAGACCTACCCTACAAGCAATGCTAAAGGGAGTTCTTCAGACTGAAAGGAAAGGACACTAGACAGTGGTTCAAGTGCCATAAAAAATTAAGAACTCCGGTAAAGGTAACAATTTTCACAACTCTAAGTGCCAGTACTACTGAATTGTATATTTTTTGGTATATAACTCCACTTGTTTTTTCCTACAGGTGCTGAAATGCAAATGAATAAAAAGTAATGATAAATCTACTATTTGGACATACAATGTACAAAGATACAATTTTTAACAAGTATTTAAAAAGGTGGGGGAAGTAGAGGATAGGAAGAGTGTGTGTATGTATTGAAGTCAAATTGGTCTGAAATCTAATATGTTCGTTATATATTTAGGATGTTAAATTATTACCCCAAGGTAAGTGCAAGGAAAATATATGAAAAATATATCCAGATAGAAAAGAGAAGGCATTCAATATGTTACAACACAAATAATCAAATAAATATGAAAGCAGGCCTTAACAGAAGAATTGAGGAACAGAAAAGGTATAAGACTTACAAAGACTAAATAGCAAATGGCAGAAGAAGTCCTGCATTATCAGTAGTGACTTTAAATGTACATGAATTAAACTCATCAGTCAAAGGACAGAGTTTGGCTGAATGGATAAAAATGCATGGCCCAACTATATGCTGTCTACAAAAGAGTCATCTTAACTTCAGATACACAGTAGGTTGAAAGTGAAAGGCTGGAACAAAAGGTACCACACAAGTAGTCACCAAAAGAGAGCTAGGATAGCTATGTATCAGATAAAATAGACTTTAAATCAAAATCTTTATGCAGACAAAGAGGGTCATTATATAATGAAAAAGAGGCCAATTAAATAAGAAGACATAACAATTATAAATATGTATGCATCTAACAGAAGGTATGTAATATATATGAAGCAAATACTGACAGATTTGAAGGGAGAAATGGATGGTTCCATATTAATAGTAGGAGACTTCAAGACACCGCTTTCAATAATGGATAGAACATCTAGACATAAGATCAATAAGGACATACAAGACTTGAATGATACTCTAAACCGACTAGACATAACCGAAGTGTATAGAACACTTCATCCAACAGCAACAGAATACACATTCTTCTCAAATATGCATGGATCATTCCCCAGGTTAAAACATATCTTAGGTCACAAAAAAAGACTCAATAAATTCCAAAATATTGAAATTATACAATGTATCTTCTCTGACCACATGTAATGAAACTAGAAATAAATAATAGAGGAAAAAATAGAAAATTCACAAATATGTGGAAATTAAACAATGTGCTCTTAAACCACTGATGGATTAAAGAGGAAATCACAAGGGAAATTAGGAAATATCTTGAGGTGAATGAATATAAAATACAACATACCAATACTTATTGGCTGTATAAGGCAAGCTGAGAGGGAAATTTATAGCTCTAAATGCTTACATTTTAAAAAAAGAAAATTTCAAACCAGAGACCTAATCTCAAAACTGGAAGAACTAGGAAAAAAAGCAATCTAAACACAAAGGGAGCAGGATATAAACAACAATTAGAGCAGAGAAAAAGGAAATAGGGAATTAAAAAAAATGATACAGAGAAACAACAAAACCAAAATTTGGTTCTTTGAAAAGAACAATAGAATTGATAGACATTTAACTACAGACAAAGGAAAAAAAAGAGAGAAGACATGTGACTAAAATCAGAAATGAAAAAGAGGGTACCACTACCAAACCCACTAAAGTAAAAATGACTCTAAGAGGCTCTATGAACAACTATATGTCAACAAATTAGATAACCTAATTGAAATGGACAAATTCAAGAAACATACCAACTGCCTATACTGTCTCAACAAACGAATAATTAGTAAAGAGATTAAAGCGGTAATCAAAAGCCTCCTAACAAAGAAAAGCCCAAGACCAGATGGCTTCATGGAGGAATTTTACCAAACATTCCAAGAAGAATTAACACAAATTCTGTTTAAACACTTCCAAAAAATTGAAGAGAAGGAAACATTTCTAAAAGATGGAAGCAACTCAAGCGTCCATCAACTCATGAATGGATTTAAAAAAATCTGCAATATACACACAATGGCATATTATCCTGCCATAAAAAGAATGAAGTTCTGATACATGTGACAACATGGATGAATGCTGAAGACATCATGTTGAGTGAAATAAGCCAGACACAAAAGGACAACTATTGTATTATCTCACTAATAAGAAGTAATTAATATAAGCAAATTCATAAACTCAGAATCTAGAATATGGGTGAAGGCTTGAAAGATACAGAGCTTCTATTTGGGATGACGGAACAGTTTTGGTAAAGGATGTTGGTGATTGTAGCACAACATTGTGAATGCAGTTATCAGCACCGAATTACATGTTTGAATGTAGTTCAAAGGAGAAATTTTTGGTTGTATATATATCTCTAGAATAAAAATTTTTTAAAAATCCATGGAGCTGCACAACACAAACAGTAAATCTGAAGGTAAACCATGGATGATAGTTACTAGCACAATTGTAACAAATATACCACACCAATACAAGGTGTTAATATTAAGTGGTATATGGGAATCCTATATTTAATGCATGATTATACTGTAAACCCTCAGTTTCTCTAATTAAAAAAAAAGAGAGAGAACAAAACAAGTTCTCCTGAAGAAGAAAAACATGGGTGATTTATCTACCAAAACTTAATATTTATTATAAAGCTATAATGATTAAGACAGTGTGTTCTGGTTTGCTAATGCTGTCATTTTGCAAAATACCAGAAATGGATTGGCTTTTATAAAGGTGGTTTATTTGGTTACAAAGTTATAGTCCTAAGGCCATAAAAGTGTCCAAACAAAGGCATTAATAATAGGGTACCTTCACTGGAGAAAGACCATTAACATCTGGAAAATCTTTGTTAGCTGGAAAGGCACATGGCTGGCATCTGCTTGCTCCCAGGTTGTGTTTCAAAATGGCGTCCTCCAAAATGTCAGCATCAGCTTTCAAAAGCTGACTTCAAAATGTCTCTCTAAGTTGCAGCTTCACCAGATCTCCTTCTGTCTGAGCTTTTATTGGTCTCAGGTAAAACTAATCAAGACCCACACTGAATAGGTGGGGCCACATCTCCATGGAAATAATCTAATCAAAGGTATTGCCCACAGTTGGGTGGGTCACATCTCCATGGCAATATCCTAATCCAAAGACTCCAGCCTAATCAACACTAATACGTCTGCCCCCACAAGACTGCATTAAAGAACATGGTGTTTTGGGGGACATAATATATCCAAACCATCACAGTGTTATATTGGCTCAAAACTGAGAGAAAGTGACCATGGAAAAAAATAGAGAGCCCAGAATTTGGGTATTTGGTGGGAGACATCACAGATTGTTGAGGAAAAAAAGAACATTCAATACATGATGCTGGGACAGTATATTATCTACCTGGAAAAAGACTGAATTCCTACCTCACACTGCATGGAAAAATCAATTTTGGATAGATTGAAGATTTATATGAAAATCAAATTAGAAGATAATAAAGATAATAAATTCAGGATATAAAAATATTTTAGGACCAGGACACAAAAAGCATTAATTATAAAAGGAAAATATGACAAATATGCAAATATATATGAAAATGCAGGCCACAAACTGACAAAGGATTAGCACAGAGAATTTGAAACAAATCCTAAAAATCAACATTAAAAAAGTACAAAAATGAGCAAAAAATTTTATACATTTGACACATAAGAAAGCAAAGCTTATAAAAAGCTATCAGCATCACTGAAATCAGAACATTGCAGGTTAAAACCACAATGAAATCCACTTTACACCTATTTGATTTTCAAAATTATAGTATCTGACAATATTCAAAATTTGAGATGTTGAGGAACACTGGTGGTAAGACTGAGGAACACTATTCCTTTGCAAAAGTTGTAAAATTGCACACGTGTATACTTTATATACCCTATATATCTATGTTCTAGTTTGTTAATGCTGCCAGAATGCAAAACACCAGAGATGGATTGGCTTTTATAGAAGGGGGTTTATTTGGTTACACAGTTACAGTCTTAAGGCCATAAAGTGTCCAAAGTAACACATCAGCAATCGGGTACCTTCACTGGAGGATGGCCAATGGTGTCCGGAAAACCTCTGTTAGCTGGGAAGGCACGTGGCTGGTGTCTGCTCCAAAGTTCTGGTTTCAAAATGGCTTTCTCTCAGGACGTTCCTCTCTAGGCTGCAGTTCCTCAAAAATGTCACTCTTAGTTGCACTTGGGGTATTTGTCCTCTCTTAGCTTCTCCGGAACAAGAGTCTGCTTTCAACAGCCATCTTCAAACTGTCTCTCATCTGCAGTTCCTGTGCTTTCTTCAAAGTGTCCCTCTTGACTGTAGCTCCTCTTCAAAGTGTCACTCTCAGCTGCACTGAGTTCCTTCTGTTTGTCAGCTCATTTATATGGCTCCACCAATCAAGGCCCACCCTGAAAAGGTGGGGTCATGCCTCCATGGAAATTATCTCATCAGAGTTATCACCTACAGTTGGGTGGGGTGCATTTCCATGTAAACAACCTAATCCAAACGTTCCAACTTAATCCCCACTAATATGTCTGCCCCACAAGACTGCATCAAAGAATATGGCTTTTCCTGGGGGTCATAATACATTCAAACCAGCACAATCTATGCCTAAGTATATACCTTGAAGAAGTACTTGCACAAATATACCATGAGCCAAGAATAGTCAGAATACCATTATTTGTAATAGCAAATAATTAGAAACAATCCAAATGTCCATTTATAAAAGAATGGATAAATGGAATTTACAGTCACAAAATGGAAAATTATATTGAAGTGAAAATAAGTGTAATGTCACAAGGATGAATCTTAGAAACACAATTATAAGTGAAAAGAGCAAGTTCCATAAGATTACACACAGTAGTATATCATTTTTATAAACCTCAAACAGGGAAAAACCGAACAGGACATTGTATAGGGATGAATATAAGTACATGTGATAAAACTAAGAAAAAAATAAAAGCAGAGTAATGATTCAAAATTTCAAAATAATGGTTATCTTTGGTGAGAATGAAGAGAGGGCTGGGGATGGGATGAGGGAGGGGAAAGTTATTTGTTGATAATGTTCAATTTCTTAAATTATGTGGTAACTTTACCAGTTGTCAATTTTTGTCCTAGTTTGCTAATGCTGCAGAATGCAAAACACCAGAGATGGATAGGCTTTTATAAAATGGGGGTTTATTTTGCTACACAGTTACAGTCTTAAGGCCACAAAGCATCCAAGGTAACACACCAGCAGTCGGGTACCTTCACCGGAGGACGGCCAATGGTGTCCGGAAAACCTCTGCTAGCTAGGAAGGCAGCCAGCTTCTGCTCCAAAGCTCTGGCCTCAAAACGGCTTTCTCCCAGGACGTTCCTCTCTAGCAAGCTTGCTCCTCTTCAAAACATCACTCCCAGCTGCACTCACTGAGTTTTCTCTCTCTCTCAGTCAGTTCATTTATATGGCTCCACTGATCAAGGCCCACCCTGAATGGACGGGGCCACACCTCCATGGGAACATCTCATCAAAATTATTACCCACAGCTGAGTGGGGCACATTCCAAGCAAATCTAACCAGCACCAAAAACGTCTGTCCAACAAGACCACAAAGATAATGGCATTTGGGGGACAGGATACATTCAAACCAGCACAATTTTATTATGTGATATAACTCATGTATTTTACAAATATTGTTGAGTATGACTCACATATTACAATTAAACAAGATAATCTTAAAACCAATTGGAATTATATAGAAAATATTTTTCATGGACAAAAAATATTTTCACTCAAGCTCTGTAAAATATTCTTGCATAACATGGAATAAGTTTTTATATAACAAACTCAATTTCCCCTTTCATTACTGTTGAGATATCTTTTCTGGCTCATAATTCAATAACTCTCATCTTTTCCTCAGAAATAATTCAGAAATGAATGAATATAATGCAATACAGACTTTTTATTCTTAAAATCCAGACTGTGGTTTGTCCTCAACCCTCATCTTTTCTACTTGATGAAGCATGGACTGCTTCATTGTGTTTCTGTTTCTTTAAATAATTTTCAACTGGACTTCACCTTTTTATAAAAGAATGTTAAATAAAAAGTTGAGATGGGTTCTAATTTGATTGTTTTATTCTGCACAGGATGGAGAAAATACATCAACCATGTCTGGCACTAATAACAACAGAAAATATTGTATCAATTTAGCATTGTCAAGAGTATAGATGAATTATTAATGCAATCTGCATTTCCAAAAATTTACTTATTAATTTATTTAATTAACCTAACATTTTTTGAGCTCCTGCTATGTTGAAATTATACTGAGTGATTATAAATGGAAAAGTGCACATAATAGTGCAGTATGATATAGGACATGTGCAAAGTATAAGGCTGGCACCAAGGGAGGAGCAATAAATCCCTCCTGGAAATTGTAGGACACCTTGACAGGAAAAATAAAAAAAAAAAAAAGAGTTGAACAGCAATGTATAGAATGAGTAAGAGTTCTTCAGCAAAAATGATAGAAGTATTTCCTAGCAGAGACATAATGTGCAAGGCAAAGAGGTTTCCAGCAACTTGTCCAATTGAAGTAATGACAAATGGTGACCTTCCCAGTACACAGGAATGCTGGATAAATGTGACACACACACACGCACACACACACACACACACAAGTTGGATGAACCAAAAAAACTGGAAAGAAAACCTGAAGAAATAAAAAAGGGAACTAAAGAAAGTTTTACTCCTTCCCCACCCTACCCAGTTCTATTCTCCAACCCCCAACCACACACTCACACAGACATACACACTAGGTGCTGGGTGCTAGATTTTATCCTCTACTAGTGGGCATGAGATACTACTAGCAGGGATCTGGGACTCAGTCCTTAATCTGGGATCCTATAAGGGCAGCACTGGCCAAGAAAGAGGGAAACAACAATCACAACCCCAAACCCTTTACCCATTGGATCAAGAAAACAACAAGGAAGCACATTAAAACTGCTTTGGGTTGGGGGGAGGAGGAAGAAAAGTTAATGCTTAATTCGGATAACAAATTTATAATCAATAGTTGGAAATGAACTTCTAAGTATGAGAATAGTACAATAGAATTAGTATGATAGACAATATACTGGATTATATTGTGCTAATAGATAGGTGATATAATTCCAAATGTCTGTTAATAGATAGTTGATAGACTAATCTGAATAAGATTAAAAAATGACTATATAGAATGATAAAAGGGATAAAATTAGAAATTGAAAAAAAAATTGAAAAGACAGGGTAGCTTGGAAAAAGAAAGATTTAAAAAATATAGCAATAACCTTTTCACAAATGAGAATATAATGAATGAAATGCACAGTTTAAACAACTGATAGAAAAATTACTATTATGGATTGAATTGTGTCCCCCATAATGATACATTTAATTCCTAACCCATGGTCCCGCAAATGTGATCCTACTTGGAAATGGAATCTTTGAAGATATTATTCATTAACACCATATTTAATACATGATTCCATTTACATGAAATTTCTAGAATAGGAAAATCCATAGAAATAGAAAGTACATTTCTGGCAGGGGGAAGGGATGGGGGAGTGGGACTGGGGAATGACTGCTGCAGGGCACATGTTTCCTTTTGAAGTGATGAAAATGTCCTTAAATTAGACTGTGGTGATGATTGCATAACTCCATGAATATACTAAAAAAAACTGAATCTTACACTATAAATAGTAGAATTTTATGGCATGTGATTTATATTTCAATAAAGGTGTTAAAAATTTATTTAGGACTTAAAAGGCAAAAAAAAAAAAAAGAAAAGAAAGGCACTAGTGTTTTGGTTATAATCTCTAAATTTGGAGTTTTTAATTTTAATTTTTTCTTTATACTTTTCTGTATTTTCCAAGAATATGCAATTGGAATTTTGGGTTTACAGTTGGAGAAATCAAAGAAAAATAAATATTACAAACATGTAGAACTTCTTCCCCCAGACACACATACACAAAACTAAAACAAAAACAAAACCAGGAACATGGATTGAGGGAGAAACAAGTTGGCATCTGAGTTCAAGATTGTCTGTCCAGGATAACTTTGCTTTAAACTGTAGCTAAAGAAGCAAAGGGCATTTGGTGGGAGAATGGTCTTAAGACATGTGCTTCAGATTTTCACAAAATTAATATTAAACAACAAAAATGATTTTTGCCTCTTTGGCCAGAAACTATTGAAAAAGGCTAATTAGAAAGCTGCTAATATGACTTTGAGGTGGTTAATACCTTGCTCAGGATTTTTTGTGAGCAACAGAGTAATAGGGTGACTCAAAATGTTTCAAAGGTAAAATCAGCAAGTAGTAGTGATGGCTTGGACAAAAGAAAAGATGATATAAAGACAATACACAGACTCTCTCTTGATGGCAGAGAAGTTAGCTAGGGGACAATTTTGATTGAAAAGTTGTCAGTGTGATGATATACAAGCTCTAGCATCATTTTCTAGAATCAGGATTCCTAGGGTTGAATTCTAACTCCCCAGTTTACTATCTGACCTTTGTCAAAATATTTAAACTCTTTGAGCTTTAGTTTCCTTATTTTTAAAGTGGCAATATCAATACCTAATTCAGAAAGTTGTTTTAAGGATTAAAAGAGAAATTATATTAAAACCCTTAGCATAATGCCTGGCACATAAGTCTCAAAACTGTTTAAAAATACACCATTGGGGGAAATTTGGTGAAGCATACACAGGACCTCTCCAGATATATATATATATATATATATATATATATATATATATATATATATATATATACACACACACATTTTTTGGGGGCTTTTCTGTAAATCTGTAATTATTTTGAGATTAACATTTAAAAATGTATTAGTTATCTGGTGCATGAATTGTATTTTGTCAGTGTGTTCATGTTTTACTTACCAAATGAAGAAATCAAGGACAAGGGGCACAAGCAATTTTGTTACAAAGAGCACATATATTTTTAAATACACAGAAATTTTAGTGAGTGTTCAGTAGAAGATAAATCTTAATCTATTAAACTGATACATTTTAAATTGAATGTCCCAAAATGTTGTTTTTTAATCTCACTTTTTCATGATGTACAGGAACATGGATTAGCTAAATTGCCATGGGATACGTACATAATTTTGGTAGCAAAAGCATATATAACTGGATCATTCTACATTTCCTTATTCTCTATCACTTACCTAACACTAGAAAAAGCTTGATTTCTTCTCCCAGTCATTACCCAATAAAGTTTCAGTTTTCTAAATTTCCTCTAAAGTTAAAAAATTAGAATTTTTTTCTAAATTTCTTCTAAATTTCTAGGCTTGTAGTCCCAAACCAAAGGAATGATGGTCACCTACAGACATGATCAGAAATAGAAAGCTAGGAGTTCAGAACAGCACTACTTCCTAGCTATAGGTGCTTGTACAAGTATGAATGAGATAATGGGCACAAAGCACCTGGCACATATTAGCCTCTCAATTAATAGTAATTGTTATTTCAGTTAAGTCTCTGAAGTTGTATCTCCCTCTTCTGATTTTTCAGAGAAATATCTGTCTCCTTCATTATGGGGATTTTTTTTTTCTTGATTAGAAAGATTGGTGGAAGTAGGAATCCACTTATTTAGAATTTATAGATTCAAATTGATTGATTTACAGAAAAGATCAGGTTAATCTTTTCACTATTAACAGAACACTCCTAAATATAAAAATGAAAATCGCTATACTACATCTTTGTAATTAACCATATCACAAGTTCTTTGAAATAAAGGTTTAATTTTTACCTCCTTTCTTTCTATTATCACTAGCATACTTTGGATCTTTTGTGATTAAAATTATTATCTTTTGTGGATCCACAATACTTTTTTATTTCTAGATAAAATAGTACATAATATTTCAATACTCACATTTAAATACAAGACATTTGATTACATTTTTAATCATTTAAAGTTCTTTTCTAACCATTAAGTAGTTAGATATATTAGGATCTTACTCACCAGTTAAAGTATAAAGGTATTACCCTGTTTCTCATGACACTGGCTGTTCTTTTATGATTTATCTCAGACCCCAGATTCTTTTTATCAGGGAGTGGAGAGCAGGGTAGAAACACAGTGACTGACTTCTGAAAAGGATGTGTTGATGGGTGCTGAACATGAATCAGAGGGCTTGTGGATATCACTGAATAGGCAGTATCTTGCTTTGCTTTTAAATGTACCACCAAAGATGGGTCAATGGGTTGAACCTAATAAAGAAAAAAATAGAAAGAGAAATAGATATTCTCATATTTTAATAATAATAAATGCAAAGTATCACATATTTCTAAGACAATATTCTTATAATTTTACAGATCATAGTTTTATGTCCAAACTCTTCCTTCCTTATAATTTTGTCTCTAGCCATCCGCACCAAAGCATCCCTTTAAACATAAGATTATAAGGCTTCAGGTCCATTGAATTCACTTGACACCATCATTTACTTTCATAGCTATGTGTGTGTGTAAATGTGTGTGTAAATGTATAGATGTATGTATTTATATATTTTATGCATATGTGCATGTATATACACTCTCACATATAAAGGTCATTATTGGGACATGCAGGAAAATTTGAATATAGACCATACATTGATAATAGTGTTGTGTTCTTGGTAAATTTTTTGAATATGATCATTCTATTGTGGCTGTTGGGAGATAAAGTCTCTTTTTCTTAACAAAATAGGCTGAAATGTTTGGGGTTTAAAGATCTTGATGTCTGACTATAAGTATCTGATTACGTAGACAGAAAAAAAGAGATAAAGCAAATATGTCTAAAAGGGGCAAACATTGGTTATCACATTCTTTATCATTTCTGAAATTCAAAAGTTTACAAAATAAAAGAGAAAAATATTTTGGTATTATGCAAATTCAAGATCTTTCTTCTATTATACTTATTAATAAGTATTGATTATATTTACATTGAGACTCAGTAAAATTATATAAGGAAATTGGCTGGAAACAGCACTGTATTAATTTATAAAAGAACACAACATTTGAGCCCTTTTGAAATGCCTTTCTGAAATCTGGGTTCCTTGTCCTATGTTATAAATAGCTGAGAAATACTCTTAATTGTAGGCAACAAATGACCTAGAAAATAAAATAGATGTTTTATATAATTTCTAATTAAAACTATTATTAGATCAAGTGATCTTTAGAAACTAGGAAAAACAAGACTATATTTACTAAAGTGCTTCCTCTCACATAAGAAAGGCTAATAATAAAAATAGCTAACATTTCCCAAATTTAGAAATTTATGGGAAATAGTTATGAAGGAAATATTCATGAAATGTTTTCTTCCTAAACTTTTTTCTTTGCTTTCCATTTATGTAACATAGTGGGGAAAATAGAAAGAACATGGGGGTTTGAGGCTAGAAGGACAGGGAATATTATCTGAGGAAATAAATACAAAATTTACATTGGTGTATCATGACATACTTGCAGATAGTGTTTGTATATAATAAATATTTATTCAAAAGAAAAGCTAATGTTTCACAATTAAATATAGCCAAGTATTCATCATAATAAAATTTTTATTTTATTAGTTTTTTTAATACTCAGGTGAAAATCTTAGATTATGTGAACTTCCCAAAGTCTGGCATCAGTTCTGTTCTGAACCATCAACATTTGTTTTTGTAAATAAATATCATAAATGAAACTGCAAAAAACAGCTGGTCTAGTCTTTCAAATAAATCAGAGATTTATTTGGAATATGAATCAATATGCTCAAAATCATCCCTTTATCATGGATATCATCATATGCTTGGCCATTGCGAGTATAAGAGAAGAATTCATTTATTTTTATATTAAACATTTGTATCCTCTTCATCCTTTAGGACCATGCTTCATGACACACAAAATCTGTCAGAAGGAATTCATCAATTTTTAATATTTACCTTTAATTGTACAAGCACTGGTGAGTTGAAAGCTCCTGGAGGGTAGTTTAAGGATATTCTGGAATCCATGCTTGGCTTAAGAGTTAGACCTTTCTTTGTAACTATGAAGGACTCTTTCTTTAAACAAGACACAACAGAAAAGATACCCAATTTGTAAACTTTCACTTCAGCACAGGTGCCCTGTATGGATTAAAGGACAATAAAACAAGCTACAGGACTGTTTGGGGCAGTATGTGCTGCACATGAAAAATATACGCGCTATGAAAAATGTATACATTACTGTTATGGGTTAAATTATGCCCCCCCAAAGATATATTAAGGTCTTAACCCCCAGTCCAGTGCCTGTGACCTTATTTGGAAACAGTCTTTAGACTAGTTAAAATCCAGACCAAAGTGGATTATGGTGGGCACTAACCCAATACGACTGGTACCCTTATAAGAGGGAAATTGGGACACAAGACAGACCAGACACAGAGAGAAGGCCATGTGAAGACAATACAGAGATTGGAATGATGCTTCTAAAAGACAAGAAACACCAAGGATTTCTGGCTAACACCAGAAGCTAGAAAAGACAAGGAACTATTCTCCCATACAGGAAGAAGGGAGAAAAATAAATGTCATTCTAAACTTAAATTGAAATCCTGTGTGTGTGTGTGTGTGTGTGTGTGTGTGTGTAAAATGGACAATAACATTCAGTGTTTTCATAAATATTAACTGCTTCTGGAATCCTAGCCCATGGTAGCCAGAATGGACTTTAAATGTCAACCTTTCTCCATGACTTGTAATACTGTTCAAGGGAATTCTAAGGACTGACATTTCATCTTTTGGGTAGTTTACTCAAATGCTATAGCACCTGTACTGTCAGCAAATTCTTCCCTCTGGCGACTCAAAATCTCTGAGTACCAAAGTAAAATCATTTTCTCTATTTCTCTCCTCAGTGAAATAGGAAAAGATGGCTGCAAAGAGACTTAATTTGTGTTTCTTTTTAAATAGCAGCATTTAAATTTGTAATGCATACATGCAGACACCTATTCAAGTTTCTTTTTTTTTTTTTCACAAAAAGGAACTGAGTACAGAAATGAAAACAAAATGATCTACTCACATAATAATCAAAGCTTAAAATAAGGATGAAGATTTAGAACTAATTCAACGATTCATGCTTCTCCAAACAACAACCAGCTCCACCCCAGCATGACTGGATAATCATGCATACACACACATACAAACATTTCAGGGTAATCACAATGGGTATAATCTATCACCTGAAAGCTGACTAAGGAAGAGATTTCACAACATCACTGCATGAGTCCATCATTGGGAAAATTCAGGGCATGATTAATGTTCTGTTTTGGCCAGAGGGAAAATGGCGAAAGGTAAGAAAGGAAGGTCTTCTGGGAATTATTTGTCATTGCTCTAAAGCACTGAGTACATTTGGCAGGTACTCGAGAAAAACCTCCCATGAGGGTTTTTAAGTAGGGGAGTGTCAGCAAAAGAACTCTGATGATGGTTTTTCTGACTCCAGAATTAGAATTTTTGAATGTGATACAATCTACATACTAATTTTTGGAAGGAATCCAGAGTTTAAATTTTCTTGAGCTAAAAATAAGGATAACTACCATTACAAAGTAAAGAAAGTAAAGGCCTTTTAAAATTGTAGACAGTGGCTCTCTTATTTTTACTTTTGCTTTCCTTTTCCATATATTCATTTACTAAACATCTTGAGCATCCATTTTATGAAAGGCACATGTACTATGGGCAGTTTTTTTTTTTTCTTTATTATGACATTCATATGGCCTGGCCAAGATTAAAATGCCCTACTCCAGGGCAGTGGTGACCAAACTATTATACTTATAGGCTCCATAGACTGAAGGAAAATATATTAGTTGCATTAATTGGGCTAAGTAATTAGAACAGGCTTAGCTTTCATAGTCAACTTCTTTATAACTCAGAAAAGACCAAGATCAGAAAAGAAAGGGATGTATTATAAAGAGTTTCCTGCATGCATGGAATTTTTTTCCTTTAGTCCCTGTCCTTCTCTTCAAATAATAACAACTTACATCAAGAAAAAAAGAAAAAAAAGACAAATGTTTTAACTGTTTAAAAATAAGTTCAGAGGCCCACAAAGTACCTTAATTATTAAATCCCGTCAGCTCTACATTAATGAAGTTCAAAATTTGTGTATATTCTCTCTTCCTAACCTACAAATTTAGGACCATAGAGGGACTAAGAGTTATTACAAGGCCTACCATGACGTATGTAATAATTTATTAGCAGCTAATGTATATTTATAGGCTTCTTTTGATCTTTTAAGTGTATTATCTCCTTTAATCCTTCCAACACTATCAAGGAGATATTACTATTGTCTTCATTTGTCAAATGAGCCAAAGAAGGTTAAATAACTTAATTCATATAAGAAAGTGTAGGATCCAGATTTCAAAACCAATCTGCCTCCACAGCCCATATCCTAACTACTACATACATAGTCTTCAATTAACAGATTAAACACCATTTACAGATTTAAGAAATATCTCACAGACACACACACATATGTACACAACCACACATTTTCATTTTTTACATATTATCCCAACACGTGAATGATAAAAATAAAGCTACCATCATCCATGGATTTAAAAATTTTTTAGTTTAGCAGAGGTCATTACATCTGAAATGTTAGTCTAGAGCTAGCCTAAAGCATGGAGTTAATTAGGCCATACTGTTAGTGATCCCCAGATTAAAAACTAACATTTACTGGGTCCTGGACACCCATTTTCCATTCCTAACTTTGGCTAATAATTCCTGCCCTTTAATTTTTATGGATGACAAAAAAAGCATGAATGAATAGCATAAATCTATTGACTCTTCCATTTGTTACCAATGGAGCAATTATATCCACTAAAATCTGGTTGCCTGGGTGATATTTGGAAGAGAAGCCAAACAGCAAATGTAGATACAGCCAACCAACCTTATAACTCCCTCTTACTCCTTCCAGTGAATTTGGAATTAGGTAACTTGGTTGAAGATTTATGTCATACACTTTCACCATGATGTCTCTGTAATTTCCCTTGTAATGTGCAGTAAATGGGATTGCAATACATATTGGAAAAGGGATTCTCATTTCTTGATCTGAGAACTCAATAGTGATGACATTGCTGACCAACTCTTCATTATCACTCACTACTAAAGAACTCATGCTATTAATTATCCGGCATTCTAGGTGTTGTAGAACATACGATGGTGCTCTAATATAACAAGATACTTCAGGGCCAATATTAGCACTTAGCACATCAAAATACCTGCAGGAAGAAAAAAAGGATGTCACTTTTCCAATTACTTCAATTATGTACTGGGTATCTAAATGTATAAGAGCCCAGACTCTAGAGCCATTTCCTTGATGTGAATCCTGGTACTCCCACTTATTAACTCTGTGATTTTGCAAGATATTCAATTTCTTGGGGCCTCAGTTTCCACAACTACAAAATGGTGATAATACAATCCCTATATCATAGGATAGCTGTAGGAATTAAATGAACTATTACTTGTTAATTATTTAGCAAGTAGTGCCTGGCACATAGTTGGTGTTATATATATTATCTATGATTAATGTTACCACTTTAATATTACTATTATTAATATTATTTAAGTGGCTGATTCATTCCTCAGTTTTGATCACTTCACAATATAAATTCGAAGATTTCTGAAGCTTCTTGATAAACCAAGTGCTAATACCTGAATAGCTTCCTAAATTAGGGAAGGGGAGGTAACAGTAATCATATACACACTATTAGGTCAGATTATGAGGTTTATTAAGTTTTTTTAAAATCCTGAGAAACATACAGAAGGACTGTCAATATAGAATTAACCATAGTAATTAGAAACAGAATATGCACAATCCTCAAAGAATCACAAATCCTATTTTGGCCATTCATTTTATTCTTCTCTTTTACCATTACCTTCATCATAAATTTTAGTCTTACACATTTGGATTCAAATTTGAGATCAGTCACTATTTGTCTGAACTTAGACATTAATAATTATTATTAAAATAGTTAATATTTTGGTGCTTTCTATGGACCAGGTATTAGGTTATACATTTTTTCATTTAGTCCACAGAACTATGGTGTCAGGCAGGTTCTACTACCATCACCATTTTACAGATGAGGAAACTGAGGCTTACAAAATTTAAGGATCACAACAATGGAAAACAATAGAGCCAATCATTGAATCCATCGTCTTCAACACCAAAGCCCAAATTCTCAAATATAATATCACTTCCTCAGATCTTTCCAGAACACTGGTTTCTTTATCCATTATAAATTGAAACTAACACCCAATTCATAGTAGCACAAAGATTGTATACGATAAAACATTTAAACTTCTTTTAATAATAATTATCACAAAAATGGGTGCACAATAGATGTTGGGTCTCTACATTAAAATTATCAACTTGAGTTTCTCCTCTTCTTGCTACTTCTCATTTAATACCAGTGAAATGAATGAAATATAGGCAATGTCAAAGAAATGAGATGATTTATATAAAACCCAGAATTTATAGCTAGTTCTAAAATAATCAGATTTTAGCTGTTTTTAAATTAGTTGTAAATTGAAACTTATAGTTCACTTTAACATAGAAATCTAAAAAAAGAAAAATGTTGCAAATGCAGCATGAAATTTATCTATATTTACAATTCTGAACCCATAAAGTTAGAAGGAGTAGAAAATTATCCAGCACATCACTCCGCTTGAGTATTCTCTGACGTTGGTGATAACGGCAATTCAAAAAATTAGTAATATTGTTTAAGTACAAAGTATACAGTGACCCAGTCTTGTATATCTTCATGAATGACTCTTTGCGGTTAAGAAAGACCTGTGCCCTGGAAACAATCTCAGCCTTCTTCCAGAAAGCATATTTCCCCACTGACAGATGAAGTAGAATGAGAAGGCCTGTACACAGTTCCATGTCTCATGAACCTAATCAAATAGACCTAGTCCAACCCCTAAAATAATCACATTATTTTCCCTTTGAGTCTGTAAACTCTAGCACAGCTATCCTAGGAGCAATAGGCTTCTTTCAGAAAGCTATCCAGGGAGGAATCTCAACAGATTCTGGGCAAGGTACTGTTTTTGATGCACAACTTTTATGTGGCATGATGGCTTCCTAGCCTGAGGGATTGGAATGAGTAGTCATCTTCTCAAATATGCAAGCCAAGCACAGTTGGTTGGGATGCCACAGAGAGGAAATCACTAACCGAGCAACACCTAACCTAAAGGAGGTGTTAGAGGGAGTGGTTCAGGCAGTGACTCATTAGCTGATGCTTTGAGTCATTTCTGAATGTGAGGGTATGGAGTGTTACTGTTTTTCTCAAGTGAAATGGGCAACCACATATTAACGACCATAGTGGTTGTTTTGCAGGGACAGTAATTCTCTCAAAACATGAATGTATTTTTATGCCATTAAAAGAATTCATTTGATTCTAGAACTTTAGGGTCTTTGCAGCTAAGGTAACCCAACTCTTTCTTTTTTTTTTTGTTTTTTTTTTGTTTGTTTGTTTTGTTTTGTTTTTTTAACAACAGATGAGGAAAGTTTTAATTTCTTTCACATTAAACATTGTTTATCACAATCAACTAACAGAAATACTGTAACATTGGTCAAGGTGATTTAATTAAAACTAAGAATAAATGTCTGTTATGAGAAAACCTCATTTAATATGAAGGATGACATTAGATAACTATATTTTTTAATGGTAAGATAAGATACAAATTATCTTGGAGGGAAAGCAAATAATTCCAATCAGGGAGACATGTTGAGGTTCTGATAAAGAAGAAAAGCATTGCCTTGCAGAGAACACTTAATAACAACTCAGACAATTTAGGGAACAGAGAACAGACACCGAGGGCAGGGCAGCCAACCCCTTCATTTTATAGATGGGATAACGAAGGTCAAGGTGGGTAAAATGACTTTCCTGAGATCATAGACTCAGTGATGTGGTCCTGGAAATGGTATTGTACATTCTAAAGAACATCAAACATCAAAGCAGAGAATGGGTAAATGAGGGATGGGAGTGAATAGGAGGTGGGGAGTGTGAGGTTGTTGGGGTGAAATAACACATTAACATTTAGCTGAGCATGAGCATTGCAGAATGTTGGGGTGATAGATTCTTTAATAATTTTCTCATTTGGCTTTATCAAATTGTCTCAGAAGATACATTTTATTTCTACAAATGAGAGAATGAGGCTAAGAAATGCAGCAAGTTTCCCAGGGTCACAGAACTAATACATAATAAAACAGGATGATATTTTTCTCCCTATTCTCCATGGCCTTCTAAGGGTACTATGATGGGTTGTGAACGTTTTATTTTTTCTGGATAAATAAGGAATTATTTCCAACTTCCATAGGGGAGATAATGCATAAAATAAATCAGCCTTTCTCACCTTTTTGAAGTCATGGGTTCTTTGAGAATATGATGAAAGCTCTGGACCATCTCCAAGGGGCATAAAATAAGCATGAACATATACATTCAATTTTAAGAACTTCCCAAAGCTTATCCACGAGCCCCTTAGAGTTCTATGGACACAGGTTAAAAATTCATGATGATTTGCTTGAGAATATAAATAAAATAAATCTGAGACTAGAAAAGTCTCTTTTACTTTCTGAACACTCTGCCATCCTAGTTTTTCTTAATGTAATTGAAAAAGTAGTGATTTAGAAAAGTGTGCTTGTTCCGGACAATTGTTTGTTTTAACTATTTTCTCATCTACTCAGTCCCTCCCCCCTTTAAAAAATACATTTACTATGTTTGTTTCCTAAAGCTATGAGACAAACAATATTAGTAATAGCAGCCACGTACATTTTTATGGGCAGAGTTAAAATTAATTTTTGATTTACTAATTAGTTATTTTCAACAACTTTTGGAGATATAAAAAGGAAATTTTATTTATGTAGAAATACTGTTTTCTAAATACAGAAACACATTTAATTAGAAATGTATTTACTTACTCTTTTTCCATTATGTTATTCTTTTGACTTAGAATATCTGCATTATTAGGAAGAAGACTATTCACATATTTATTGACGTTATCGCATGTTAGTGAGGATGTGGTAATCTCTTCTCTTTGGCTTTCCAAGATCTCTTGAATTTCTCTTTCTGTGGTCTGGATTATGTCATGAATCTCTTTCTTGTTGCCATCAATGTCCTCAATAGACATGTGTTCTATTTGTTTATCATCTTCATTTTCTGCATTATCTGGGAACATTTTGTTCTGTGACTCCTCTTGCCTTATTACATCTCCATTCAGTGATGTGTTATTTTCTTTTTCCATTAATTCTGAACTCATATGGGTTTTATTTTTTTTTAGCTGGACCTGTTTTTTGCAATGACACTCCTCTCCATTTGTGGGAGACACATTAGCTGTTTCTATGACATCTAATTCCCCTCTGGCAGCAATGTCTGTTGCCTTGATATCTTGAATAGTGGACATTGTCTGCAGTGGAGTACATTCAGCACGCTTGCCGCATAAATTACACATCTCCTTTTCTTTTTTCTTTAGAAGTGTAGCTGTGGTCCCCAAATATTCATTTATTTTCATGAGGCAGTCTATGAATGTAATGATTTCTACACACGCACATACACACACAAAAAGAAGAAACACAAAACTAAGTAAATTGTGTTTCTGTACTGGCCTGTAATGAGGTAAGAAAAGATAAATCTAAAAGGATCCTTACGGGCGTCTAAGCCTACTTCCTTCCTGGTGGAGAAAGTCATTTTGTACAATTGCTACTCTTCTAACACTTTTAGGAATTGAGGACAAACTATGTTTTCAGAGTAGTAGCAAAGAGTAAATCTAATCCCTTTTGCTCATGAAAGTGCTTTGCAAATTTGAAGACAAGTATTAAGCCCCCCATTAGACTCCTTCCAACTGAAGTCAGTATCTCCCTAATTTGGTGTGATCTTGAAAACTGTTTCTTCTCCTCTCAATGTTGTACAGTTTATCAGTGATCCACTTAGAATACTGGGTCCTAATGTTAGTTGAATACTCTTAATGAGGCCCGACTAGCAGGAATACCAGAGCCATATTATTTCCACTGATCTATTTTTATTGGATAGTTTGTTTGTTGCTATGAGAATTGGATTCTATGCTTCCTGCTAAGCTTGAAGTCACTGACAATTTTCGAATTAGTATTCCAAAGAAAATCTCTGATCATGCCAATTCTCTGATCAGAAAACTGCAGAAGCTACTCAAAGACTACTAAATCAAGTCAAGTCTCTTCACTCTGATGGAAACCTTCACCATGATAATGATATAACCCCTAGTTCCATCCCCATTTCTTACAATCATCCTCCTTTCCCAACAGCTGGAATCATCTGATGACCTACCTTCTTGAAGTCATAGCACCTCTGCAATCTTTAAAATTCAATCCTTATCTAATCACATAGCTAATATGTGATTTAAGGTTGCATAGCTTGGTTATTTTTAGACTCAACATCAAATCATCCTTTCACTAGTCAGGACTTGTCTTCAGGCTCCAGTTCTGACAACTTGTCTTTTTGAACTCCTATTCTTCTAACGAATCCTTATCATTTTCCTTGCTTAGGTACGTGTCTTGATACATTGCCTAAGACCACTTTCAATTCTCTCCCAACACTGGAGTCCTGGTTCTGAGCTCCAGCTGTGGACCCTGGGTCCTGCTACCTTTGGGCAGATTTCCCTGATGCCTATCTGCCCTCAAGACTGAATTTCTTAACATTATCTGCCTTGGATTCCTGATTGGTGGAATGTGCACACTTGCCTTGACACTGTGTTACTTAGGATTCAATTTCATGATACCACCCATTTTCTTATCTGGAGTACTGTTGTCTGGGATCATATTCATCAGATACCATGTTCTTTCAGACTTATACTTCTTCTTAGGGTTCATAATTAAGTCTATTCCTAAGAACTCACCCCACCTTAGTGTGTGAGGGATTCCAATTTCAAGTCTGAGCCCACTCTAGTCTTCTCAGTATTTTTGCAATTGGTGGGTCCATACTTAAGTCTAGAGATAGAATATTATACTCCATTCTAGAAAAAGGCTTGTTCTGCCATAAACTGGCTTTGTTGTTTCCCTACTTCTAAGTCTGGGATCCTGCTAATAATACCTTTATCTGGAATGCTCTTTCAAGACTCCTAATTTCCAGGTACATAGAAAGAATTCATTCTTTAAGCTTCAGTTTAAAATACCAAATTTGTTCTAGAGAAATTTATAATCTCCCACTCTAACAATGAGATTTTGCCTACTTCTGAGGCCCTCAAGCACTTCATTCCTACGTCTTCATTCCACACTAGCCTCATAGTGTCTTGCATTATTGTACATTTGTCTTATCTCCCCTACTAGATCATAAGTCCCTTGTGGGCAGAGACTCTGACTTGGCCTTGTTGGTATGCTCCTTAGCACCTCTCAGAGTGGCTACTCAAGTACTATTTTTTAGAGAAATAAGAAATAAAAGAAATTCTTACCTTGTCTCCACGTGCATTGATTCTCCTTGTCAAGCAGTACCTGCAGCTGCTGGCAGGTGGAACGTAGGGTCCCTGCAGTGTGCTCCAACAGTTGCTGGAGAGCCCCACTGAACCCTTGACCCAGAAAGATCACTGTAGCTATCCAAGTGGGCCCGCCAGCCTCCTCACAAAGGGCCTCGCCTACGAGTGCCTGCTTTAGCATCAGGTCTTGTCTCCAAACCTGCTTCAGTATTTGGCCAAGCTTACCAGAGCCTATGTCTTCCATATCCATTTTATGCTTTAAAAGTGGTATGCTTCTTTCTTGCCAGCAAAACCTAAAGGTTTAGCAAATTCAAACTTGGTGATTGTTATTTCTCCTAAAATCTAGGAGCTGTTCCAAGTCTGCTAGCCAACACTTTCCCACAACATAATAGTTTATTCAGCTTGTTGTTGACTAGTGAAAAGTTACCAAGTGACCAAAGGAGGGGCGTTCCTGTACCCTGGGTGCCACTGTGTACAGAATAGATTAATCACGAGAATGGAGCTAGCTCACGCAATCCAACTTTCCATGTAGGTTTCACAAATTCAATATATGGAAGTCCCATCTATTTTTTTTTTACTTTTCAGGCAACAAAAAATGAATTTTAAGGTAAGATGAGAAATTTATTAATCCAAGTTAAACTCCTTTAACAAGATTTCTAATAAGATTCTAACAGGATTTAGAATGAAATGAATGAAATGATTCATTCACTTACGAATGAAATGATAAAATGCCTGGGATTTGCTTCAAAGTATCTGGGAGTGAGAGAAGATGGGAGTATAGATAAAATACCCTTGGCTATAAATTAATAATTGCTGAAGCAATTCCCTCTACTATGGTATATATTTATGTGTTTCTTATAATAAAGAGTTAAAAAAAAGATTCCTTGGCTGGAGCAGAGCCCATAACCGTTGGTTAAGTAAGTATAATCAGCACCTTCTGATGTGGCAAGCCTGCAGTGAAATTGAAACAAGTACTTGGCTCCTTTACTCTCTGATAATTTTTTTAATTGAATAAAATGCCCTTTCACTGAAAGAAAGCAAACCTGAAGTGTGGCTGTCTCTGAACTAGCAAGGAGTCTTGACCATGCATACTTGAAATTTAGATACAGGCAGTTCTCACCACTGCTGCCCTCTCAGTCAACACATTATTTATGGAGCAATTGCAATGCAGGGGTTCTGGGGACGTGAAGAGGAAAACAGAACAAACTGCTCCTTCCTCTCCAATCTCCCTCCTCCAATAAGGGACAAGGAAGTACCAGAGAAAAAGGGCAGTGCATTCCAGACTGGCTCATATTCTGTCTGAGGTTCTGGAATGAAATGAAAGCTCCCCACGGAAAGCCAAAATGCTGCCCTCCCACAGGCATCACATTACCTCATCTTAAGCACTGGAGTTCTTAGAACTACACTCATGACACCTGGAAGATAAGATGAGGGAAAATCAAACCCAGGCATGATTACTGCCCAAGCTGCTTCTGGTTTAAAGAGTCTGAAGGAAAAGGAAAGGAGCAATATGGGGATGAGGAAGGAGGGAGTTCCTTCTCTAATAGCAATCTTATTGTTAAGCGAATAGAGGGAAAGCGTATCTTTTTTGAAATACGAGTTCATATCACATCATGAATCACATTGTTTCAGTATTTTGCATCATTTTCTGTATATGAAAGATTTTCTTGTTCAATTTTACTTTATTTTTTTTCTCCTGAAGCAAATGTGTATTTCTCAATAATTTTTAATAAAAAATGTACATATGGCTTTAGTTCATTGTCAATTCTGAACGCTTTCTATAACTTCTACTGTTGGCCAGGAGCTATCTAAGTGCTGGGGTTAGTGCCCTTTGGGACTTCATAGGGAGAGAGACACATGAACAAAATGCGCTTAGACTTTGTCGAGGGCTATAGTAGAAGTATAAACAAAAAGTTTCATGAAAGTTTTGAGGAGTATAAAGTTAATTCTGATTAGAAGCCCAGAAGATATTTGAATCAAGAGCTAAAGGATGAGCAGGATTTGAGCAGGCTAGAGAAGAGAGGGAAGGAAGTCTCCATCATAGGAAATAATTTGATCATGGAGACATGAAATTACATAGTGTGATCAAAAAAGTGGAAAGTATGGCTTTAGAGTGGGGTTCAATTAATGATTCAAGGGAAGAAGAAGGAGGCTAATCTGGTAATTGTGGACAGTCAAATTGATAAGTTAGAATTTTACTTTGCAGAAAATAGGGAGGAATTAAATATTTTCAGGGAAGTTATACTATGACCAAATTTGTGCTTCTGGGCTGGAGAGGGCTTAGATGGGATAGATACAAGAGTTAGGAAGTCTGAGAATATATATTAGAGAAATAACAGTGAAGAGAAAAGGGGCTTCCTTGAGAAAGGTTTTGAAGTGGAGTGGATAGAGTTTATCATCAGAGAGAAGTAGAGGAATAGAAAGCATCAAAAACCCATTCATTCACTTCTTTAAGAAACATTTGTTGGCCACTGTTAGAAAAACTGTCCTTGGCAACGGAAAGTGTCAAAAATTTTTAGGTTAGTTGACTGAAAAGATAGTGAAACCATTAATTAAGTTAGGGAATTTAGAAAAAAAATAGGCTTGATGGGTAATTTGGTTGATTTTGGACATACTAAGTTTGGTGCTGAGGATGATTCTTTGAAACATACGAGAAGTTAGGAAGAAAAGTCAAAAAAAGTTTGGGATATTTGAATGTCATCAGTAAATAGGTGGTGAATGAATTCCTGGAAGTAGAAGAGATCAGAGGAGAGTTTATGCCTTACACATTCCAAGGCATAAAGCTGATAATGAATAAAATTGATAGTGAAATGCTGAGTCAACATACATTTACTTCCTTCTAGATATGTGAGAAAACCCTTTCTCAGAGGAAAACAAAACAAAGCAATTTTCCTTACGTTATGAACATTTGCTATTCTCAAGTCTAAACTTGCCCTGTCTGGCTTCTCAAGAACATGTAATATTTGTAAAGTGAGACCTACCACAGGCTATGCTGTATTTTCTTGTTCAAACAAGCATCTGTATGTTCCTGCACCTTGTTTTCAATTAATTGATGTCACGAACCACAGAAAGAACTGACATTTGCAGCCAAGACTTGTGACACCCACAGAAGTTAACTGCAAAAATTCATCTTGAAGGTTTTAACATTTGATTAGCATCTTCATTGTTGCTACTAGTTATTAGAACACCTTTTACTTTCTTACTGAGAATTTTGTGCTTCCACTGACATTAAAGGAATTAGAATGCAGTCTTGAATTCACACAAAACATGATGTGAGTGAAAAGACAACAGTTCTTAACATTGAAAGATCAAGTGGCTAAAGATAAGTTTCAAGTCAATAGGATCTTCACTTGTTTACCATCTGAAAAAATAAAACTCTGCAATAGACTGTGTAACTTGCTGGTGCTAGACAAGAAGTTAGGAAAATAAAATTTTGAAGTATAGTGAAGTCTCCTATTTTCCATGGAATTTATGGTGGGTAGTGGTGGATAAGTCAAGTGTAAGCAAAAGAGTTTTGTATGCTTCAGGTACTGTGGGTCACTGCTATTAGCTCTATTATCTGAATATGTTACTTTTTTTAAGTTCCTGTAGCTGTCCACATACAAGATTTTGGTGCAGTAGCCCAGAATAATTTTTCCCCAATTATGAACTCTTATTAGGTGTCTGTTCATCCTCTATCTACTTAATACCTCATACAACTGGATAGTTGGTGAAAGGAGAAGGAAAAGTAGTGCTTTGTTTTGTTTTGTTTTGTTTTGTTTTCTTCCTCCAATAACCTTATAGCACTGGAAAAATACAAACTAAACATCAGAATTGCTTGTAAATTTTAAAGTATTTTTGGCTCAACAAAAATGGTGTTTTCATTCAATTAAATATGTTTTTGGTTCAAAATCATATATATTGTGGATTAAATACACATTTATCTGCTTCCTCCCAATACCCCACTAAAAAGTATAAAACTCTATTTAAACTCCAAAGGACAAAGAGAATGTGTGATAAGATGACAGACAAAAGATGTCAACAAACTTTTGGAAGATTAAGAGCCCATGTACAAGTGGTAAATGACTTAATCAAGCAAAGAAGGTTGAAACCTAAGTAATTTTATGGTGGATAATAGGCCAGTTCTTGCCATAGGATCTCAGAAGTTCCCAGGAATTGACATATCTAGTAACTCTGAAAGTGGAAGTGAAGGTTTGGTTTGTAACCAGGAGTTTTTGTTGAATATCTGTTTTAAACAAATGTAAATTCCTAGATAACCTCTTTGCCCCAAACAGTCAGGCAACTGTCTATCTTCTGTTCTGGTGAAGCTAGAGATTATTTCTATGAAATAAGCCTGGAGACTGTGGCATTCTCCTGTTAACATAAACAATTTTACAAAATGTCAACCTGAGACAAGGCCACTCTGTGACACTGATGGATCAATGCAAAATGAAGACCTCTCCATAATCAAGTTTACACACAGAAAAATTGTGAACATTGTCCAAGCCACAATTTAAAACACCCCCCTCTCCCAATTAATATGAGTTTCTTTTACCAATTACAGCTTTAGCACTGCTCTGGTCAATCCTCCCTACCGATAGGGTTTATGAGATACCTAATCATGGAATTGTCCCCACTTTTATCCATCATCCAATCCAGAGCAAGCACTAACCCAATGTCTCCAGACCAAAGCCCAAATCCTATAATAAGTCCACTTTTATAGCCTTTTACTGAGATTCCCCATGGTTCCCTATGATGTGAGTTCTCCCTTACTGCAACAAGTAGTAAGTCCTACTTTTCAACTACATTTGTGTTCCTGGTGGTCTTTAGCTGGAGGGCACTGACAGATGCTTGGGTCCTTGGGAAGGGAAAAGGAAAAGGGTTAATGACTTTTCTTCAAAGTTTTGTCATACTATTTGAATTTTTTTAAACTTTGTATATGCATTACTTTGAGTTAAGTCAAACTGACATACTAAAAAAGAACTAAAGCTAAATAAAACATTCACCACAGTCACTTTGGTTATGATATTGAAGTTGACATAATGTATTACATCAAGAGGATTACTTCAGAACAGCTAACATACACTCTATTGACTTTATAAAGAGTAATTTATCATTTGAACATTCTTGGAATTCAGTGGCAAGTGCCCAAGAATGAACTTAAATTTAAAGCAACCAAATTGGCAGGACATGATCCTCAAAGAGAGGTAATTACCACCTAGAATGCCCTTCTACTCCTTCTAAGTACCCTTATCAATGATTAAAAAAAAAAAAAAAAAGTGAAAGATGCACGCTTCTTCTGGACCATAGAGCACTAGATACAGCAGGAAGCCAACAAATCTTTGATGATTAATACAAGGATGAAATGTAATAAACAAACCACAAGTTCTTTTTTTAGAAAAACATAAGCATAATACCATTTTCATTCCTAAAGAATAAACAACAAAATTCCTTAATAGCATCAAATGATCAGCATTCAAATTTCCAACTGTCTCATAAAAGTCCCAAATTGTTTGCTCTATAATTTTTAAAATTGGGCTCCAAATAAGATCCACACAGGCAACTGTAAATGATTTTTGCATGAATGAAAACAACTGAAAAAATCATTTAAAAAACATTTTTATGGCAAGAAAAATGGCAATAGAGGAGTTTAATAATAGTTTTTTAATGCATCTTTCATTTTTTTTGTCACATTATGCATTGATGGGGTTAATTAGAATGAGGAGAAGTAGAGGAGTTGATTCCAACTAAGTCACCAGAGTTTAAAGATTAGAGAGGACATATTTGCAGAGATAGTTTCATTACTTTGTGTTCAAGTAAGTTTCTGAATCTTCACCACTGAATTATTGCAGTCACTGATTTTGAGATGGGTTGCCATAATGGAAGTTCAGTATTTAAAGTTCTTGTTGGAATGCTCTGAATTTGCTATGTAAAGAATTTGTTTGTTAAAGGTGTCAGGAACTATCCTAAAATTGAAAAGTCATTATGGGTATTCAATTATTTCATTAGCCAAAGCTCCTTTTAATATTAATAATGACCTTTGAAATTAATATCCATGCTTTGGATTACAGCTTTGCAACATTACACTGCCGAGTGATTGTTATGTTTGCAAAGATTATGACTCTTTATATAGTCATGGACCTATGACATGAAACCAATGAAATAAATTTTCATGTGAAATGAAAGCCAGGAAGTTTTCTTCTCTGCCAAAAATTTATGAGACAGATTTTCAAATTAAATGTGTGCCAGACACATTGCTATAGTGTGCTTTAGGGTATCTTACTATTTAGAATGTTACTTTGCTTTCCTTACTGTATGACTTCTACCAGGGAGTGATTTGAGATTTGAGGCTTAGTTCTACCAAAGAAAAAGAAGGAATAAGCTGAAGCAGAAAAGAGTTTTTTAAAGAAAGTAAAAGAAAAGGTCCAATATATAATATTTTTCTAAGTTTACCTCTAAGATCTCATTCTTTACCTCTGGACATTCATAAAGAAATCCACCTATAGAATTTGACTGTGTTATTCTAGCTTTCATCTCCATAAAATTTCCCTTCCTCCTACACTCTATGATGTCTCTTAAGAGACTGTATTCCTAGATGTATCACATAAGTTCTATCTTCAGAGACATTTTTTTGCAAAAAGCAAATTTGTAACAAGTGAATTTTCCAACAAGAACTACACTGTCAACATCATGGAAAACTAGTTCTTGAACTATTTCTGGAAAGGGCTAAATGCCTTGGAACTATAACCCCTCCTTCCGCCTTAGACACTTGTTATCTTGACACAACTAATCTGATATCACCAATCGCTGTTTTGAATTATATCCACTACAAACACTAACCATGTCCAATACGGGGAAGAAAAGATTGTCAGTATTTTTTTTTATTTCTTTTCTCCTCCTCATTTCTCTCATCACCAGGTTCAGGACCATGTTTTAGGTATGGGTGGGAGGAACGGCTGAGGATGGCCCTAGGTAAGCATCTTAATTATGAAATTATTACTGGCACAGCCTTTTTGGCCCTGTTTCCTTCCCATCTCACCCTTTCAGCTTCTCCCATGCTGTTCTTTCCCTCTTGCTGCCTTTAATCATCTGCCAAAAAATCATTTGGATAAACCCATTTGCACTAGAGTCTTGGCAGGTCTGTGTATTTCCTCACCATCATTACTTGAAATTTTTTTAAGGATGAATTTGTAATGGTAAGAAGGAATGACACTTCTGTGGGATACTTTTCCAGGTAATTCTTCACCTACATGTTGGGTCTGCACAATGAAGTGATATCATCGCGGAACGCTTTTTTTGTTCCTGTTATTTTGATCATTGTCAGACACACATGCTACTTACTGACTCATTACTTATTTCAGAATTATCTATAAAATAACCAAGGGACCTACATTTTCTTTAAAAATTTCTTTTTAATTCCTTGTAGTAAAAACGAGACCAAGAATGAATGGATCTCTTTTTTCACAAGGACTCAATCTTTGTTAGGATGCAGACAATCCAAGATTGTGCCACTTTTCAAAGATGCTTTGCAGCTACTGGTAGACCCAAATAAAAGCTCCAATGTAATCCCAGGTTCCCATATTGAATTAAATCTGATTTGGGTTATTTAGGTCAAATACTGCAGAAATGCCCTCTCAGTGTCATTTCTCTGTAAAGTAGGTGTGCTTCAGTTTTCTCTGCAATGTACATTTATTTGTGTAGCTCATTAAACAGGTTAGGCAATTTAAATAGCTCTAGCAAGCAGACAGAAGCTAAAGCTAAGGTTAGAAATATTCTCTATGGTATTACTTAACGACACAAGATGTCAACCCTTGACTGCCTGCAACAAAGAAATTGAGAGAGCCATTTGAAACTCAGGTCTTAAATCAAGTATACACTTTAGACTGAAAAACTCTTCATCAATTTTTATACCATTATTAAGAACATTAATTTTGTTTTAAAAGCAAAAGTAACAATAGATGGTGAATTTCTATAAGAGGCATTTTGTCCAGATGGAGGGGGAAGTAAAATTCTAATTTAAATAGCCGAGTCCAGTTTGTCTCCTCCACCTTTTCTCACACAATCTTTTGCTGAAAACAAATAGTTTTAGTCCCTTCCTAAACTTAAATTGGTTTGTGTTCTAAAGTCTAAGATCACTCCTAGAAAATAAATTATATGCTTATAGATTAATTTAATCTCACCTCACCAAAGTGATATATGAATTAATTTGATTATGTAGCATAGTACATTAAGCCATGGCCTCTGTATAAGAAATGGCTTCCTATGTCTTGAAGTGTCTCATTTATGCCCTAAGAGGGTCTGATGATACAAGGAATATATTCCTGAATGCTCAGTACTAGAGGAGTTTTCTTATTACAAACGTAAAATAATAATAATAAAATAATGTATTCATCCAAGGGAAGAACTGACTCCTCTCTTTGAGTACTTATAAAATCCACTATTTAATTCCTTAAAGCTTCAGAATATTAATGATTGCAAAGAAAAGAAAAGAAGAGCAATTTCTAAAGAATTGACAATAATTCAAGAACTGGAAGTGCAACAATTCCTCAGATTTTACCTTGCAAGCTATGCTATGAGATTTAAAAATATGTACTTTTAACATATTCAAAACATTCTCATTAAGAAAGTCTTTTTTTCTTTAAGTTCCAGACTTCTAAATGTTTTATTGTAGTCCACTTGCATTCATCACCAACAAGCTGTAAGCTTAAAACCTGGAAGAGCTAAACATTCTTAAGGGCTCAGAAAGTGGAACTATTCAAGGATAGATAGCAGAAGATGTATCAGGAATAAAAAAATAAAAAAATACTTTCAGTATCTTTTTTGAGAAGAAGAGGTGTTCCATGGATGGACAATTTATAAGTAAACAGGTGTATTCTGGAATTTTTATAGGTGTCAGAAATCTTATACTTGTCCAGTATGTTTGCATGACCTTGAAAACTGAACTTCTGAGCCATTACTTGATCCAGCAGTTGTAGCAATGCTCTCTTGTATGATACATCAAGATGCAGAATATAAAAAGGCAAGTGAATTCTTGAGGAGGCTGCAGATATAGTGGATATAGTTTGAGCTCCTACAGAGTGTTAACTGTTTCTGTGTAATAGTGGTAATATTCTAGCCTACAGTTTAGTGCAAGATTGGGGCCATTAATAGATATCACAACCTGTTTGGGGACAAGTTGATCAACATCACCTGTGAGCCATGAATTCAGAACAAACAGTAAGACAAGATCATCAACAATAGACCATCGGAGAGAAGCCAGATGTTTATCATCCAAGTTCTGCTGGCTAAAAATGAGGACAGCTGGCCTGTACACCTACATATTACAGGAAACAGGCATACAGAAGTAGGACATGTATCTACCAATTAATATACACTGTGGGTTTTTGTGTGCTAAACATTGTCCTAATCCTATAAGTAGTCTAAACCAAACAGTTCTTGTCCCTGGGGATCTTAAAAATCTAATTTGAGTAACTAAACATTGCATTTGATAAAGGGCAAAGGAAGTCGGTAATTTATATTTAAAAAGAA